>NC_060282.1:6411217-6540908 GCF_021613505.1 Equus quagga
GTGGGCAACGGCAGCTGGGGGTCGCCCCGCCCTCAGGGCTTCTCTCCGGGCCTCTGCTGGAGCCGTGAATGCTGGGCGTGGCCCCTCTGCTAATGGCAGACAGAGAGTTTTGTCTGCTGCCCGGGCGGAGCTCCGGCGCTTCCCCTCCGGGTCGCAGGACTGGCCTTTGAAAATTCCCCCCGCCCCGGTCCTCTCCGAGATCTCCGGCAATCCCTAGTCCCACGGGGCGGGCAACGGCAGCTGGGAGATCTCCGTGCCCTCCGTGTCTCTCTCTGGGACCCTCCGGGCGCCCCGAGCACAAGGCTGGATCCCCCCGCCATTGGCGGGGAGAGACTCTCCCCGCGGGCTCAGGTGTGCAACTCCAAAGTTTCCCTCTGCGTTTAGGAGTAATTGCAGGGGCTTTAGGTAGGGTTCTGGTCACCTGTTTGCACCGTCGCTCCTCTGTTGTGTTCTCGCTCCTGCCCTAGACGTGCGTGGATCCTCTGGGGGCGTCCGTTGGAAGAAAGCTGCTTGCGGGTACCAGGCTGCCCGTCGGGGTCGGAGAGCCCTCACCTATTTCCACATCCTCCCGGAGGAAAGTCCATCTGCCTTCCGATGTATAGTCGCGTGGGTGTCTCAGACGTCCTGAGATGCTGTCTGGATATCCTTTGTCAAGCGATAAGTGTCCAAATAATTGTAGACTCGAAGGGCGAGAGACAAAGAGGACTACTCACGGCGCCATCTTGGCTCTTCCTCCTGAGAGTTTTGCTCCTTTTCCATCACTGCACCAAACTATGCTCAATCTCACTGAATTTCTCAGTGTAAATGGGAAAAAATCATATTTTTTCCTGCCTCTGTGCCTCTGGATGTGCTATTCTTACTCTGAGAATACCCCTTTTCACGGGTCCCCACTCTCCACAGAGACAAATGCTTACTTAACCTTCAAAATACAGATCATTGGTACCAACCTTTGTGACAATCCACCTCATCCCTCCAAGCTACCAGTCATGCCCTATTCAGTGTCTCTGTATTAATAGGAGACTCATTATAACCCAACCTCATACAAATCAATCAACCTGGTTTTAAACTTCTCCAAGGCTTGAGGAAAAGAATTGTGTGTATTGAACTCTGTTGAGAGCCCTATGCTAAATCACACACACACACTTATGTGCATATACACACTCATATGAACATGCATATGTGTGTAAATACACATAATTTTATACATATTTATGACAATATATGTATATATTCACATAAAATATGTATATGTACACACACACACGTAAAATCTAATCAGGGCCTTGAACAGAGCAGTTGCTTGATTAACACTTGTTTAAACGAATACACAATTCTCTTAAGGAAATAAAATTATGGAAATAAGACTTACTATTTTTTTTCTCTTCAGCTAGAAAATCTAATTCTAGGATCTATGCTGAGAGTCTGATGGTATGATGTGTAACAATGGTTAAGTGACTTAATTTGGTTCTTGCTTATAAATTTTGGGCTAGAGAAGCTTATCACCCTAACAAGAATCTAGAAGGAACTGTTGTACGGATAATAATATCTTAGCTATCTAGTGGTAAAAAGTGTTTTCACAACTAGTGAATAATTTAATTGTCATAATCTCCATATGAGCTAAGAATTTTTATCTTCTTTGATCAGAAAATGAAGCAGATTCCACGTTCAGTGACTAGAACACATCAAGGACCCAGAATCAACAGTAAGGCCTACATACCAAGCTCAGTTGACCTTCCATAACATCATGATGCAAGCCATGGTATGCAAGTGTTGGGCTAAGGAATGCCAACATGGAGGCTGACCCTGTGGCCAGGAGGTTAAAGTTCCATGCACTCTGTTTTGGTGGCCTGGGTTCATGGGTTCAGATCCCTGGCACAGGCCGGCTCCACTCATCAATCATACTGTTGTGGCGACCCACATACAAAGTAGAGGAATATCAGCACAGATGTTAGTTCAGGGCTAATCTTCCTCAGGCAAAAAAAAAAAAAAGTGGAAGATTGGCAATAGCTGTTAGCTCAGGGTAAATCTTCCTCACACACACAAAAAATAAATAAATAAAAGAATGCCAACATGAAGGTCACACATACCACTCACAGAGAAGTACCTAAGGTCTATAAACTACAAAATCTGACACGCTCAACTTCATTGAATCCAATGGCTGTGTGTCTTAGTTCTAAAACCTAACATCCCTCTAAGACTAAGACAGCAAATACAACAACTGCAGAGTGAGTCTTACGAAAGCCATTTGTAGCTATGACCAAGTGAGAGGTAGCTGAAATCACACAGCAGGACAGTTCCAGCACCGATACACGGCTGTTGGCACTTGGAAAACAGCAGGCTTTATAAACAACCTTGCAACTGTCCAATGCTGAGTATTTTAATACACTTGAGCATCTAATTCACCCAGTTACAAGGTTTCAGGATTCATCTTCTGAATATTGTAGTGGCAGTATCTGCAGAGGTGGAGAAGTGTTTCAGGGCGCAGTGGAGAAGACAGGAATAGTCCATGCTCTCTTGATTTCACTTGGCTGTGCACAGGGCGGGTGGGGTGCTCCATGCAGCCCTTGGGGGGTTTTTAACAAGTAGCACCTTAAGTTCGTGCCATTGCATTTTTCCAGTGTGTCATCCCTCAGCATCCTTTCAATGACTTCCTCTCCTATCTCTGGATGTGTCACTGCTCCTTAAATAGGACACCTTGAGTTTTACTCTGTTGCCCACCTGCTTCTATTCCTCTCTGCTCTTTAAAATTTGCCGTGGTGCATTTGGCTAATTTACCCAAATAATTCTTTATCAATATATTCCCGTTGTGGCTTGATTTTCCTTTCTTCTGTAATTCTAATACATTGTTCTTATTACTTTTAGATAACAAATCAGAACACGGGGTTAAAGCATGAGTTCTGAAATCACTCTGGTGGGTTTTTTCCAATATTTAGAGAGCTGTCAGTGAAATGATTAGTATGCATGCCTGCTGTTCCCACAAAGGATAAACAGTCTCTTGGGAGGTCAGAATGCACTCAGTCATTGAACAAAGGTTGGGTAAGATGACGTTTAGGTCATAATCAAAACTGATTTTTAAAAACAATTTTCCCTGCATGAATCTCCAGTCGCTATTTTATTTTGTACAATATGATATTAATCAATGATACAAATAGGCATTAAGTTAAATAATATTTGAAAATGCTTTCACATTTTTGTGCCATTCAACCAGGGGATTCAATGGCTTGGAAATTGGAGAGATTATTATTTTAAAATCCCTCACACATCCATCTGCTTTAGGTATTATCCTTATTATCATTATTCTTCTTATTGTTATATCCATTTAAAAATTGCTACGAGGTGTGGGTGAGCACACTTTTTCTTTTTAGTCTCCTAGCAACAAATGCGGTAGAGG
This sequence comes from Equus quagga, assembly GCF_021613505.1. NCBI lineage: Eukaryota > Metazoa > Chordata > Mammalia > Perissodactyla > Equidae > Equus > Equus quagga. The sequence goes on from NC_060282.1 coordinate 6,414,609, forward strand.
ACATTTCCCTCCGTCTGCGAGGATGATTAGTGGTGTCTCGTGCTTAACAGTGCAATGTTGCTCTCTTAGCTCTTCCCCTGACAGCTGTAAACTTGACCTACATCTGCCAATGAAGCTGTCATGTGACACCTTTTCATGGGTCCATGGAGTCCTAAGAGAGATCTAGGAAACATATCCTCTGCAGACACCTATAATGGTATCTCCAGGTACAAGAGGATGTGGTAGACTTATTGTGAAAATCAGATACAGGACCCTGCGGCAGAATTAGATAAGCCATTTGATTGGCCTCACAGGATGAATGTTTACTGAAACTTGCAAATAATATTAATATTTGATTCGGGAGTATCTGGTTACCGATTTCCAAAGAGGCAGAAGTATTTTGTAACTATATCTGGTGAAGAGATAACTAAAGCAGTTAACTTCTCATAGGGAAAAATTATTCAACATTTACCAAACATATTTAAGTATCTATATGTCATACACTGGGCTATTTTATAGGCATGGAGATGAGTAAAATAGAAACAAAACCCCTTTTCTCATAGACTTAGTGTCTAGCGGAGGAGGCAGACTGTATTCAAAGAAATGGAAAATATATGTAATTACAAATAGGAATGCCTATTCTCTCCTTCACTACATTACACAGGTCACGTGGCCAATGCCTGCATTTGATTTTTCTACAAACTGGTCCTTTGAACAGTGTAGTAGGTGGAATATAGAAGATGCTAGTTATATATATTTTTGTGTGAATGAATGCATGAATGAAAGGCTGTTTCTGAATAGTACCCTAAGAATAGATCTCTCTGTGCAGCCTAATAGCTGCCTCTTTCCATTTAAGCCAGAGTCCAGGATATTTTTGCTTGTTTGCTTTTATTTGACTGAACCAGATATTTAGCAAGACAACAATAGATGTTTTGCAAAATAACTACAATTTTAGTCGTTCAAGGAAAACATGAGGAAAATGCATGTAATAGGCAGGGGCTAGGGTAGGAACACTGTCTAGAAGTAGTTTGCATGAACATTCTGGAAGTTAGCTCACTAGCCCTGCATGAATAGGTTGGCTTGTTGCTTTGTTTCAGCAACATTTCTTAGGACCTCTGTGGTCCTTCCTTCTCACATGTCCTTCAGCTCTGAGAGAATTCCAGAATTATGACATCTATCCATAAGCAGATCTGCTTCCTCTTTTGATTATTCATGTGCTTCATGGGGGAAATCATAGAAGTTTAATTTTATTCACTTTAAAAATAAAAATATAGGGACCGGCCCCATGGCTGAGTGGTTAAGTTCGTGTACTCCACTTCCACAGCTCAGGCTTTTGCTGGCTTGGATCTTGGGCGTGGACATGGTACTGCTCATCAAGCCATGCTGAGGCGGTGTCCCACACAGCACAGCCAGAGGACCTACAACTAGAATATACAACTATGTACTGGAGGGCTTTGGAGAGAAGAAAAAAAAGAAGATTGGCAATAGATGTTAGCTCAGGTGTCAATCTTTAAAAAATATATAGATATAAAAAATAAATATTTATAGTATATATAGAGGGTGTCCTTAACTTAATGAACATTGTCGTGGAATAATAGAGAGAGATAAAAATAGATAAAGGAAAATAGATTATCAGCCAGGATGGGAGTATATGGATCAGAAATTCCATTTAACATAGCCCTGTAATTCTTCAAGCTCTATCCACATGCCAAACCGCAATTAAATCAGTTGAAAATGACCAATAATGAATCTTTAAAAATAATTTTCTGTCATTTGCTGCAAATGGCCGTGTGAATTCTAATTGATTTTTTTCACTCTTGAACTCATACCCTCAGAAGTGAGAGAATTTGAGAACAAACATTTCTGACCCCAAACTATGTACAATATATTGTAGTTAGTAATTAAATATATCTATAATATTCAAGAGCTTTATAGTCTAGGAAAGATAGATAAGATATAGACAAAAATAAGTTTTGTGAGATTTTGGAATTATAGATTTTCTAGGAGAGAGACTTTTTCAAATTATGGGATTTGTGATTTTAGCAAGAAAACACCAACAGAAGGGAAAAGATAAACAAAATGCAGAGGTGAAAAAAAGGAGATATTAAGAAACTAGGACAATATGTACCTCTGTGGATGGAAAGGAAAGGTCAGATGTGAAAGATGCTCTGAAAATACAGTCATGAGGACTTCTTGACCATGATTGTGAAGCTGAGAGAACAGGAGAGGCTAAGGTGTCTAGGATTTCTTATTTGAATGATAGACATGTTAGGAATCATACCCACGGGTAGCACCTTATTTTGTAGGTCATGGAGCATTGGAAGTGCCTATAAGATACCGGTTTGTTAACTGATTGTTAATTAGAAAGGACTTGCTACAAATTAGTAGAAGATTGGGGCATGAAGATACAGATTTTGAAGTCTTGGGCAATTGGGCGGAGGCAATAAAATCTCTTGGAACAAATAAATGTAAATGGGATTAAAAGAGAAGGCAGTAAGGGTAGACATATTTTTCAAAGATTTGATGTTGTCATTAAGAAGTGCTATAAAATGTCAACTGAAACGGAATGCCAAGAAAACTCAGAATGCTTGTAAATTAAGAGAAAGAACCAGGTTGAAGTCTCAGGAAGGATGAAAATAATGGATACTGTGCAAACCCCAAAGGATCCATGAGAGTATGTGTTGAAACACTTAATAACTGTCAGTATAATAATTTATGTAGACTTTCGTAGGTTCCTGTCTTTAATTTGTAAATATGGTTGCTTATGAAGGTTAAATACTTGTTCATGACTGAACCCTTGAACTAGACGGCCATCTCTCCTAACACAATTATTAGTGTCACTACTCTCACCACCATTATTGAGCACTTTGTATATGTCAAGTGGTTTTCATGTTATTGTATCTAAGTATCTTCACGCTATCACATATTTATCATTATATCTAGTTGAGAGATGAGGAAAATGAAGTTCACCAACCTAGAAACATATCAAAATTCATTCAGCTTGTTTAGAGAAGTGCCTGATGAGATTCCAGGTCTGTTTGGTATCCAAGTTCATACTCTTTTGATTAGTTACACTGACTTTCACAAGACACCACTGAGAGAGGGAGATGGGAAGAACGGGTGAAGACACTTTAGAAAAGAGGGGAGGAACTGAGGGAAATTCTTACACGTGTTTTTTTTTTTCTTTTCATGAAGCGGGAATGTAAATGATGTCTATTGTCTAAAGTGAAATTATGAAAATATATAACTCTCATGTCATTAAAAATACGTCATCATCATCGTGTTACCCTTCTGAACAGATGTACTATTTATTAAGAGCACACAGTCTAAGTGATTATAGAAATGACATTGCTTTGGTAATGATTTCTACAGGTATTTTCTGCAGCGGGGCATGCAATGTGGACGTGGACATCTGGGCCTGTCAACATTAATTTTCAAGCAACGTGACATGGGGCTCTGAACTTTCTGCTTTTGTAAATATCATTCCCCTAGAAGTCAATATTAGTTAATGATAAGTTATTCTCTTTGTGTTTTTTTTTTCCTTGGAAGGGTTGTAAGTAGTATTCTCAGGCTGCAGTCCTTGCATAAAACTGTTTTATTTTGAAAGCAATTGCACATTTAATCATTGGCTGTGTTGCTCTTTGTCTGAGTATGGTATAGTTACTATGTTAGTCTGCCTGATGGCTTTATTTAACAGTGCATCATATTAGCTGTAAAAGGTAGTCAATAGTGCAGATCAATATTTATGATGTAATTTATGAGCTAGATATACACACAAAACAGAAAATCTTTAAGCTAAGGATTGGGTACTAGGTGCCTAAGAAGGATAGATTTCCACTAAGACATACCTTTGAGATTCAATCACGCTCTCAGGAAGCAGCACTAAACATTTGAAACATTTAACCTGTACGACTATGCAAATCTAGACCAATTTTCATCTAAACATAGTCCTAGCGGACTTTGTATTATGAGAGATTTGTGGTCTAAAAAGGTATAATTTTTCTCCCTAAATTGTACCAGAATTTAATCTTAAATTTGTTTAATTCCAAAACCTATGCTATTTTGACTTCATCCTACCATGGGCAGTATGAAACTAACCGTTGCTTACTATCCTGTTGAATTAAAAAATTGGCTCATTTACGTATTCTTTCTAAGGATAGCTTTTGGCAAAAGTTACTTATCAACATGGCCAACATCTATGGGCACAATTCTCTAAAGGTAATTACACAGGGGAATAAAGAAAGGAAAAATAAAGAAAGCTGTGCCAATGAAAGGTCACATTCATTTGTACATTTATTTTTTATGGGCTTCAGTCACAGCCACAATATTTGGAAACCATGAATAGATTTTCCAGGAAAAAATTGCCACAGGTAAAATGCTTCCTAGGATCAGATAAGGGGAAACGTTTTTGATTAGCAACTGGGCCTGAAGATTGAGTGTAATCTATGGACAAATTTAACAAGGCAAGACTAATTTAGAGATAAGGAAAAGTCTGTTTATCAACAACAAAAAATACAGTTCAGAGGGCAGAGGTGTTTTATGGATTCTAACTGAACTTCGTAGAAAACGCAGAATTGATAGATGTTCAATGACCTTTCCAATAACATCAGGCATTCATATTGAAAGGGTTGAAGGAAGCAGAAAAATCCACTTTCTCCACTGCAATATTTTTCTAATCAAAAGATCTACCTTTGTGCACCATTTGAAGACTATTCACCCGACATTTACCAATGGATTTAGGAATGTCTTATTGACTATATGCTTCTGCTGAATATGTCCAAAACTAAATGGCATTCTGTAATTAATGCAAAAATTCAACCACTATAATTTCTCCAGGTAATATAGCTGCCCTGAGTTGGGAACCTACCTCAGCCCATAGATGACTGAGTTACCGCTTTCTCCCATTTCCACATTTATCTCTAATATCAGCCAGGAGCTACTCCTTATAGGCCAGTCTGCTACTGGGGGTTGATGCCGGGGAGAGATGAAAATGAATGTTTGTTGAATGCCTGAAATATATCAAGGAGTGGGCAGATAGAAACTATGTATTTCACGTTATAGAAGTTGATGTAGCAGAATACACTGGCTTTGGAGTTTTTGAGACCTGTTTTCAAATTCTAATTCCAATTGTGTGAACCTGTCCAGTCTATATCTCTTTTAGCGTCATTTTTTCATCTTTAAGACAATTAGAAATGATTCTTGAGTCATATGGTAGGTGTGACCATTAGGCAAGATATTATATGTAAGATGCCTAGCTTAGTCTGTAATAGCAAACACTTATTTCATGATTTATTACGATGATGATGATGATGTCTACGTATCCCTCTGAAATAGTCTCCTTACCTGTAAAATAATGAAAAAATGTAGCTACCTCAAGGGCTTTTATAAGAATATGATGAGTTACAATAGTTAAAACCCTTAATATAGAGCTTTGCATACAGTAAGTACTATTTAAGTGTAATTAACATGATAAAACCTATGTCACATGGGTATGCTATATTCAGTTTACAGAGAAGAGAAATAATTCCTAAGGATCTGAAACAATAACCGGTGAATAACTAGCCAGACACTTTAATCAGCCCTGACCTCTAAACTCATGGGGAACAAGAGATTTAGGGAGAGAATCACAAAACCATGGACCAGAAAAAAATTTAGGAGACCCTGATTGCAGACATATCCTTCGGGTACTGACAACAGGCCCAGAGAGAGGAACTGAGTGGCCCAGTTTCACACAGCACGGGTTCCTGATGTCTTATTTATCCCATCTTGCCTTTTCTTGGGGAACCGTTTTTTCCCTTTCCCCACATGTCACTCTGCATAGATTTCTCCAGAGACACTTTTGTGCTTTTTGCCCATACTGCCCCTGCCACCATGTTCCCTCTTCTTCTTAGCATCTCCTTGGCAGCAGCCAAGGACAGTTTCTTTAAAACAGTTTCTCCCAGTGTGCTTAATCATAAGAATAACCAGGGACTCTTGAAATACAGATTTCAAGGCTCCTCCCCTGAAGAGTTTACCTAGGTGTTGACTGTAGCATTCTGAATTTTAAAATGAATATCTTCACTGGCATTTTTGGAAATGCTACTCTAAAATAAATAGGACATCACTGTGGAGAGAGACTGCACCTGAACTCTGAGAATCAAAGCAATTATCTGATTATGTCTACTTTATTCTGTGTCATCTCTAATCCATTACTCCTTCTATTCATGACATTATTTTATCTTATTATATCTTTTGGAATCATCTTTATCTAACTTGGGATCAAAGCGCTTCTAGTTGAACAAAGAGCAAGCTTAAGGGGTTCAATCAACCCCTTGAAACCACATATGATATCTTGCTCTTATATGTTTCTATGTTTTTCAAGGCAATGTTTTCTTAGTTTCAGAAGATTAGTAAAGGAACCATGATCCAAAGAACTTGAAGGAACAATGAAGGATTTTATGAAGCACACTTGAGATCCTTTTATCTGTGTTTCTAAAAGGGAACACATTTATTCAACAAATATTTCCAGTTATTACTGGACATTGGCTTTGTTGATTGGAAGATGAGTGGGCACGGATAATACTATGCCCTTAATATGTTTAACTGTAATATATAGGAAAATAATTAATGTAGAATTTTAACTTGCTTGTCTCAGATTGAATTTCCCAGAAAATAGAAGATGAGACAGCAATTCCCATGCCAGAAGTTTATTGAGTGGGGGTATACTTAGCAACAACACTCATTAGGAAGTGATAAAAGCAGAGCTGGATAAGGAAAAGTTAAATTGCAATATAGTTGCAACGAAAACCTCCGAAGATCCCCTGGAGAGTGCTCAGGACCTAGGATGAGTCCTGGAAACAATTCCAAATTGAGTCAAATAGCCCAAGGCTTTGTAGCCCACATCAACAAGTCTCATATGGATACAAGATGCCCCTCTCTGAGGAGGGGCTGTAAACTTGTGTGAGGCATCTCTCTCTGACCATTGGCAATTCCAGGGGAGGAGATCTGCTATGATTCATCAACAGAAAATTCCCTCAGCAGCTTGGGGGATGCATGCCTTGTTCCTGTAGTGGGTAAGGGAATTTTTTTTATTTTTCTATAGCAACCACTACAGTTCACCCCTTGCACTACTTGGATCTAGTTGTGTTGTAAAAGGCTACAAGTTTTGAATGGGGCCAAGAGTAGTAAAAGGCTTTGCAGCAGATCAAAGCTGTGATGCCAGCAGCCCTAGCATTTGAGTCACATGGCCTCCTAGACACTATGTTATCTATTGGTGGGAAAAGATGCCAGCACATTTCTTTTGCATTGGTAAACAGTTTCCTCTGGGCCCTTCTGCAAAGCTAGTGGGTTTTCTAGCTTTATATAGAATACCCACTCTAGCACTTCTTTGCTCCTGAGTTTTTGGTCCCTCCTGCTGTCTGCCATAGCTGTGCTGGAGTTTCTAGTCACTTGGTGTGAACCATCATCTTATCCAGTCTTCCATGGCATCATAGTCACATGTTAGTGCTGCCTCCAGGGACTTTACCAAACTACTAAATCCCATGTGTCCTGAGGGTGCACTCATGTTGATAAACTCACTGATGTCGAACTTTGTGTTCTGCCTCCATTAGATTGAGCACATTTGGGATCCTGTCTCATATATACTCTCCCGCTGGCTACAGGTAGGTATTGCCTAGGTTCTGAAACTCCTTCATGTGTAGTCTCTTTCTCTCATCAAGTCCAGCACATTTGTCATCAGATTATACAGCCGGTTGGACCCTCATTATTAGTTGGGCACTGGGAGGGGAAATGGAAGCAGATGCTGAAGAGACACATGTGCTGTGTTGTTAGTCAAATGTGTCTGCATTGCCTCTGAGCAAAGGGGCAGCACCAGCTGTGCCCATATAGAGTGGCCAAGGGAATCCGAATATTCGAGATTTTTGAATGCTTTGATTCAGAAATTTCCATGCCAAATCTCTGGATCCCATTTCTTCCCAATCAGGGCCATGAGCATAGCATAGCTAAATTACTGGGGCTGAGAATTCAACCTTCCTGGATCTCCACTACCTTTATAATTAAATCCTTAGCTTGTTCTTCTTCTGTCCTCTAGTTAATAATAGTCTCTTTAGATGTTGCCAAGGAGTTCCTCTGTTTTCCACACTTTTCCTTAAATTGTTAATTACTTACCATTAGCCTTTCATTGACTTGTTCCAGTGTATTTATAGCACAGCAAAAGCCATTCAAATTCATTGTCCTTAAAATTACTACTTCCACTGAATTCAAATGCCTGTGAGATTGTAGATGCCAGTGTCTTTCTTCCACTGGTTTGCATCTGTTATGGACTAAATGCTTGTGTTTCCCTGCAAATTCATGTTAAGCCATACCCCCCAATGTGATGGTATTTGGAGATGGAACCATTAGGAGGTAATTAGGGTTAATGAGAGGATGAAGGTGAGGCCCTCATGATGGGATTAGTGTCCTTATAAGAAAAGACAGCAGAGATCTTGCGTCCTCTCAGTCTCTCTCTCCATGAGCACACAGAGAGCACACCAAGAAGAGGTCATGTGAGCACACAGCTAAAAGGTGGTCATCTACAAGCCAGGAAGAGGGCCCTCATGAAAAACTGACTATTCTGGCACCCTGATCTCAGATTTCCAGACTCCAAAACTGTGAGAAAATTAATTTCTGTTGTTTAAGCCCCCCAGTCTGTGGTCTTTTATTACGGCAACCTGAGCTAAGACACTATCCCTCTTTACAACACGTAAGTTTCAACAATGGCACCACTGTAGCCTGCAGGGGACTGACAGAGCTCCACCCACCAGTGGTGAGGACCTTTCTGCCAGCTCGTCAGGAAGTAATCCAATTCCAAAAACCCATTTTAGATTCCGTTTCTTTGGTCTACTTATGGTCACATAAGTTCCCAGGTTGAGTTCTCCAGGGAACAGACTTGTGTGCAAGAAGTTTCTTAGGGAGTCCTTTTGAGAACAACTCCTGTATGGAGAAGTACGATTGGGCTAAAACAATCCAAGTTAAAATGTGCTGGAGCTGCAGCAAAGGGCTCAGCTGATCACACAGGAGGTCCGGAGTTGGAAGGGGCCTTTAAGATGTCTCTGATTGATGCGTGGAGGCTGGCCCGTTGTGCCCCCACATCAGCTACACATTGGCAAGAGCTTGTCCCTGAGTAAAGAGTATAACCTTGAATGAGGGAGCCCGCTTGAGTAGAAGGTCAATTCCTGGGAAGAGACTCAGCTCTGAGTCATCAGAAGGCCATAGTCTTGTCAGCTGGGGAACTGGAGTCCATATCTAGAAAAGGGCGTGGGGGTTCAAGGTCCCCCCAACGTCCACTATGACACGTATGAAACAGTGACTGAAAAGACACACAAGAAATCACCCCATCGAAGACTGTCTATAACAGTGCCCCGAGCACATTCTGATAGCCAGCTGGCAAATACAGTTTCTTGAGAGAAGACAGAGAACAAGAAATGACAACTGACTCCGACCATGAGCAATAGAATCAGAGAGGATGGGACACAAGTCCTGAGCCTGGCACTACCTACATAATGTCGAGTCTGAGTTTGCCTTATTTGTGAATTGACAATTACCATACTTATATCACCAAATGGAATTGAGGATTAGAAAGGTGATATATGACAAGCAGAATGCTCAGCAAATGGCAAGCACATTGCACATGATGAATCATTATTATTATCTCTAATTTTACCTCTTGTAAACCTCACCCCTTAATGACTTCAATGCCTGCAGAGAGTCAGATGTAGAGAAGAGCATCTGGGCCAAGACTCGGACTTAAAGGAGAGGCGTTCTGGTCCAGATTCTGCCACATGTGTTGTTTCACCTCCCTGGTGTTATTTGCTTCTCCGATATCATTTTTCTAATATTTAAAATGAGTTATTTATTTCTAAGATCCCCTTAGATTCTCAGCTTTAATTTTCCATCATCTGTAAAATGAGGATAATGAAGTGAATCTCACTGGATTATAGAGCATCAAATAAGGTTACATACAGGAACATGCTTTATCAATTATAAGCTATGGGACTTTATGATGAGTAATAGCAATGAACAGGCCCTTAATGCAATCCTTAAGCACTTAACCCAGGGCGGGCCCAGGGGCACAGCATGGGAGGTGTCCTACATATAAAGTAGAGGAGGATGGGCACAGATGTGAGCTCAGGATTAACCTTCCTCAAAAAAAAAAAAAAAAAAAAAAAAAATAGAGCTCAACCCAGGCTTAGTTCAGCAGTAAATACAAGTCACACTTGCTCTTGAAGACCCTCAGCCTCCTTGGTTTTCATGTCAGTATCTCACTAGGTTAACCATCTCTCTTATTACTAGCACAGCAGTCTTATTCTCTCATATAGACTGGTTGACAGTGTAGTGGGGGTGTAGAGTCCAGGTACCTCTCTCCCATTAACTTGATAGGCGATCATAAATAAGCACATTATATTGCAAACCTCTGTTATCTACTTGTAAAATAAGTGATTTTTGAAAGCTCTTTCCAGCTTTTATTTCATGATAGTCTAGAGCTGAGTTTTCTTAGGGGGAAGGTATATACATATTTGTGTGATAAAAGATAACTACCTATCGGGGCTGGCCCCATGGCCGAGTGGTTAAGTTCGCGCGCTCCGCTGCAGGCGGCCCAGTGTTTCGTTGGTTCGAATCCTGGGCGCGGACATGACACTGCTCATCAAACCACGCTGAGGCAGCGTCCCACATACCACAACTAGAAGGACCCACAACGAAGAATATACGACTATGTACCGGGGGGGCTTTGGGGAGAAAAAGGAAAAAATAAAATCTTTAAAAAAAAAAAAAAAGATAACTACCTATAAATGTCATCAGTTCCACATATGTTTAAAAAAATCTTGGACATCTCTATTCAAAATTCAGGTTGTTGGTGAAACCATCTGCTATTTATTGAATATATTAATGTGCCTGACAATATGTTAGGGGATTTATATGACATGGGTCTCTTAATGTGCACTGCAACCCTCTGGGGTAGTGTTACTTTTTTTTTTTACAACTGGTGGATGAATAATTCAGATTCAGAGGGATCAACCTGCTTGACTCATTTTACACAAGTTTTAAAGGACAGAGCTAGAATCGAAACCAGATCAACTAACTTACCAGGTTCCTGGTGTTCTAGGTCAACACACTAACTAGACATTCATTTCACAAACTAAATTATACAAAGTATTGTCTTGGTCTACACAGATCACATGCTCAAACACCTGCAGAGGCCAGAGAGGTGACCCCACAAGTCAAGATGTCCAGATGGGCATGCACCTGGAAGCAGTAAGGGCAGCCACTGTCCATCTCCAGAAATGGCTGCAAAGCAGGACTTGGAACCCACTTTTTCCAGATCTTCCAAGGTATGAAGACATCAGAATGCCAGATCACTTTCATGAAATCTCCAATTTCAAAATTTTGACAACAAATTAAAAAAATAAATAAACACTGTTCATCCTCAGACAAAACACAGCCAGTGATCCCACGCTGTCAGTTTGCAAATTCTGATATAGAAACATGTCTTTACTAACTCAAATAGGGTCATGTTTTACTGTGTCTGTATGGAGCCATGTGGAATATACATGAAGTTATTTAGTGACACAAATACAAGCAGTGGGATATAATTATAGAGCAACTTTATTATTTTTGTCTCTTTTTATTTCTCTATATTTGTTCAAGGGTTTAATTTTTCCTCTGCCCCGGATGAAATTTTGGGCAGTTTCATGACTTCTCTCATCATTTCTTTTTATAAAAACAAAACTCCTAGCTCACTTTAAGGTATACGGTTGAGACAGTGGGTGTGGAAGTCATCTTCTCACTTTCCTAGTGCAGAACTTTGACTTTCTTTTCCTCATTTTGGTAAGTGCAGTGGTTGACTCTGTGGTGGGTAGCATCATGGGCCCCCAAAGATGTCTATGTCCTAATCACCAGAATCTGTGAGTATGTTAGGTTACATGGCAGAAGGAAATTAAAGTTGGTAACCATCCGACCTTAAAGTGGAAAGATTATCCTGAATTATCTAGGTGAGCCCAATGTAATCACAGGGGACCTTCTAAGGGGAAGAGGGTGGCAGAGAGAAAGAAACAGAGAGACTGCAGGCTGAGAAAGATTGGATCTAGCTTTGCCAGCTTTTGTGAAGGAGAAAGAGGCCAAGAGAAGGAATGTGGGTGGCCTCTATTAGCGGGAAAAGGCAAGGAAACAGATTCTCCCCTGGAGCCTCGGAAAGGAACTCAGCGCTGCCAATGCCTCATTTTAGTGCAGTGAGACATGTTTCAGACTTATGACCTCCAGAACTAGAAGATAACAAAATTTCTGTGGTTTTAAGCCACTAAATTTGTGGTAATTGTTATAGCAGGAATAGGATAATATCTAGAGTGCATGCAGGGAAACAGAAGAAAGATCATCAGGGGACCTGAATGTCCTTATCTGTCTGGCACTGCAGTGGAGATTTGGAACTTGGCAAAACTCTACATGTGGCAAATGTTTATGACTGAACCCCTGCTGGACAGAATCACTTGGATGTCTTTCCTCTGCAGTTTTCCTGACATGAGAAAGCATCCCTATTCGGGCTGGTTCTTTTCACTCTCCCTAGATCTCTAGGCATGCAGGGCTCCAATACAGCTTTCCCTGGATAACTTGCTTCTTTTAGCAGGGCCTCTTGAAAAGTGCTTCTCTGGATCACGATGTCCACATGGGAGAATACCTGTGATGCCTTTTAGCTTCAAAATTTTGTTAGTGTACCTTCTCCCTAAACCCAGCCCTTTCTAATGCTGCTCCATTCAGCCACTCACCTGTACTTTTCCCCAGTGTCACTCAGACACTAGTGCTCCATGGCCCCCGCCTGCAGAAGACACACAGTAAGCTCTTCAACTGGTCTCTTTAACTTGACTTGGGAGGAACTTAGCGCCTCCCTTTCGTGAGTGGACAGCCCTCACAGTACAGCTCTTTCCTAAGGATGGTTCTTCAAAATCCATCTCCAGTGTCCAGTTCCCAACTATTCAACACTCTCACTGGGGAAGAATCATTTAAGAGCATCTAAGCAGTTTTCAGAAATTTGATTTAGAAAGTAAAATTGGATTTGTCTAGTACCTCATTTGGGGATTTGCCTCGGTCAAAATTTTCATATTGAACATCATGTGACAAACCAAGGTTGGAATTTCTGCCCACAAATCAGTTAATTGCAGAAAGAAAAAAAGGAAAAAAAAAACCTCTCACCTGAACAACCTAGATAATTAGTGTGTTTTCCATTAGTTTTTTTGTGGAATTGCTTCATTGCTGCAGTTTTTCTCAATAGCGTGTTTTGTGATAATTGAGGACATCAAATCTTTGGCAGCCTTCCCCAGCTGGATTGGTTGCATTTTCCTCAGCCTTCCTATAACATTTTATTTACTATTCACTTTAGGGAACATCTAAACAAAAGGTTTTGAAATGACTAAATTGTAAACATGAATTTAACAAATCACTCTAAGTTAAAAAGTTAGAATTATATGGAGTCTGGATTGTTGTGGAAAATTTCAACAAGTCTTCCTAAAATTTTAGGTACATAAGAAATAACCACAGAACTTGTTAAAATTCAGGTTCTTTGGCCTTGCCACCTATAAAGCCTGGTTTTGTAAGCGTAGTGTTGGGCCCAGGAATCTTCATGGACCTTGATGAATTGATGCTCCTGAGCACCCTATTGGGAGGTTTTGATGTTCTTTGGGCAGCTATTACAATTAGAGTTGCCTTTTATATCAAATGTTGCGTGGTCTACTTAGTATCATATGTGTTGATGAGTATTTTCCACATGTCATCTTAAAAAATTCACAAAATCAAGCCTGTAATAAACACCCTCACCTCTTGGCAACTGCAGAAATCAAAGTCTAGAGCAGTTAAAGGAAGTTGATCAGAAGAGCCAGGTTTAAGTGGACTGACTTGGAATTGGACCCAAGTTTGTAGAATCAAACCACGTGTTCTTTCAGTGAAGGAAACTTGCAAAAGATAAAGAATACTAACATCACAATTTCCCAAAGTAGGAAAGAGCTTAAAATCATATTTTATGGGGTTATTAAAAGGGTATTTTTTTGGGAAAAAGAAAAGACAGGGAGAGATAGACATGTAGATAGATAATTAAAACACGTAGCATGTTCTTCCCTACCCCAAAATAACTGATTTTTTTTTTAAATAAAAGAAAGTCATAACTTTTTACTGGATAGTTCAAGAAATTGTACCCTCAAGTTCTACCTAATATTTAAGTAGACATGACTCTTTGGATGCAGAAAATTAGTGTTCTTTTCATTCTCTTGAAGCCATGTGCAACACTGCAACACGGATGACACTCTTTCAAGTCTCAAAATGGTCAACATTTTTGACCAGATACATGTATGTCTAAGAAAACACTTTCCAACAATGATGCATTACAAAATCTTCTCCAAGTAAACTACCATCCTTAAAATACATTATCCACTCAATTAAAGGGATGGAAAGTTAGGGGAAATATTTCCAGGAAAGATAGAAAAAATCGCCCATCTCTGGAGCATGTTCCTTATCCTCTCTCCTTGATAGCATGTACCACTTTATCCGCAAGCACAGATAGAACTGGATTTTTTGAGGTGTCTTAGTGACTGGGTCCTTGATGACTGATTGCCATCCATTATCAGTGAAAAACAAATCATGGATTATACATATCATCTAGGGAATAGATGAAGTATTCCAAAACAAAGAGAAAATACATTTTTCTACTTAATAAATGAGGAAATGCAGGCAGAAGAGCTGTACAAGGGCAGAATTGACTTTGGATCATGAAAGAATAAATAAGCATTAGGACATTTGTAGATGGGGATTCTATTAGATGATATTAAGTACAGGAAATCCAGAGCTTCTTGAATCCTGCCTTCCTAGCCACCTCTCTTTCTGTGACAATGAACAATGTTAAACAGAAGGTACATTTATTAGTAAATGGTACTCTGATATTAGTACTTGATGTAATTTTGCAGGTCTCTCTGAAAAGCTGTAGTAAAGAGTATGTTTTAGGTTCAATACACAAACACTGACCATCTGTCCCCCCAATGACCTTCATGACCACTGGCAGAGTCTGCTTGGAAATTCTAAGATCTTCTGAGTACCGAGTTCCAGAATGACCACGTTTCTCCCTTTGACTGGACTACCTCGATTTATGAGTACTGTTCTGGCTTAATTTTAAATTCTCCTCTTTTTTCTCTAAAAAAATCACAGTTAGATAATAGATTATGTAGTTACCATGCCAAGTAACCATGTGAAAAGAAAGGACAGAAAGTAAACTGGTCTGGTCCTGAGATCTCCATGAACGTGGCATCAGGACGTCAAATTGGAAGGACTTGATTGCGTATGGTCTGTTGACACATGATGATCCAACCTGTTAAGAATCAAGTCCCAATCAACATCCTAGTACCAGACCAATTAACTTAGTCTTCCCTTTTGGGGAAGGATCATAATGGTGGTGGGGAAGATTCTTCTTCCAATTCTCATCATCATCAGTGTCTCAAGAGTGCCTAGAGGTGCCTGGCATGCTCTTAGGAAAACAGCCTTCTCAGGTGCTGTGAGACACCTGTCATCATCTTCCTTCTGTGCTATGGCACAGCCATAGTGACAACTTCTGTTGGGATAAACTCCAAAATCACCAAGTTATTCTATCAATGTGTCTAAAGTCCCTGCTGTTGTTTCCCAGTGTGTGTGCCAAGGATAATAACCATTGATTGGAGGGCTCTGGAATCTATGTTCTAGGTAGCATGTTTCAGAACTCTCTATGCTACTGAATCTTCTCCCATCACCATTACAGCCTTGAATTGTATGCTGCAATTAAAGGTTGGTGTTTATGATGTGCCTGGAAATTCTATAGAAAGGGTGCTTTTAGTTTTTATTTCCAGTTTTAATGTTGACTCTTTCCTAAGGATTTGTATTTTGAGTCCATGGTGATGAACTGTCACAAGTCTGAGTGACAGGATTTCCATGTCTGTTTAATATTGACCCACAGTTTTCAGGGTGAGTTCTTTCCCAAGTGGATTTTCTATTCCTGATCAACATTTTCCCCAGTGGTTCCGCTCTCTATATTATTTCAAACATTCCTAAACAAGTTGGATTTTTAGGGTTAAATCATTTAAAAGTGATCTATGATCCCTCCCTCTGCTTCTCAAACCATAATTTTCCCTTTGGAACACACATTAAAAGAAGTAGAAATGTCTTAGGAGATGGCTCTAACATAGTCAAGTTTGGCTTCCCTCATTTACCCAAACTTGAGGTTGTGTAGGGGAGGAAGAAATATTCCTCTACCCTTCTAGGTTCTTCTGGCTGGTCTAAGAATTAAACTGACATGAAAGAGAATTACAGGAGAAAATCAAACAAAGTTTAATAACATTTATACATGGAAGAAACCCAGAAAAACTGAGTAACTCACCAATGTAGCTGAAGTTACCACCTTAAATACCATCCTCAGCTAAAGACAAAGGAGGATGTTTGGGGGTAGTGATTTGGGATTTCAAAAGGGAGGAAAACAATTCACATGGAGATGGAAAAGCAAATGTTTGGTAAACAAATGTTTACCATACCTTGCAGAGACAATGGAACATGGAGAGGACTTTGATGGAACAGGCCTTGCTTGGTTCCTCCCTGTCTGCCACACCTAGTTCATCTTATACTATAGTTGTCCACATATATTAGCTCCTTCCTTAAACAAACCTTCCATCTTAAATTCTTTTAGGCAGTTAGGGGGAAGGTCAAAGCTTCTTCCTGACTCTTTTCTTCTTAAAAACAATCAAGCCAGGGGCTGGCCCCATGGCTGAGTGGTTAAGTTTGCGCTCTCTGCTGCAGGCAGCCCAGTGTTTCGTTGGTTCAAATCCTGGGTGCGGACATGGCACTGCTCATCAAACCACACTGAGGCAGCGTCCCACATGCCACAACTAGAAGGACCCACAACGAAGAATATACAACTATGTACTCGGGGGCTTTGGGGAGAAAAAGGAAAAAAATGAAATCTTTAAAAAAATATATAATCAAGCCAAAAGGGCACATTTGGAGTAGCAAATTCTGCTTCCTTACATCTGCAAAATAAGAGTCTAGACAGTGTTTCACCCATACCCAGATAACAGGCTTCCATGGGTGGGAGGAACTGAACAGGTCCCGGTTTGCTCATGAAAAGCTGATGTCAATATCCATACTCCTGGCCCTCATTCACTGCCTCCACCAACCAGCCCTGAGGACGCTGGAACTACCGTGAGCCTCCCCTTCAATATACAGATTTTATTTAAAAAAAAAAAAAAAAGGAAGAAGAAGAAGGGATGGAGGGAGGAAAGGATGACAAATAGTATTTATTTGTATATTTAATTACTTGTTCAGGAGATTCTTTAATCTTTGTTGTTAAACCAACTTTCCTTGTGCCCTTAGTCAAGATGCATGCCCTCTGCAGTATTACTTTCCCTTTCTATTAATTAGAAGAGGGTGACAATTTTAACAGTGTCCTTAATGTCCTTCCCAGGATAAAATTTCTCATTTGTATTTTATTTCACTTGCTATTTTACTTTCTAACAGCATTTACAACTGCATATCTTCTGAGTAAGATAGAGTAAACGACAGTTGCAAATCTTCTGAACTCATGGGCATATCCATTCTAAGAACAACACAGAATGTGCTAGGACTGACATCATTTAGTCACTATGCTGCCACAACTTTTTCTAATTTGAGCCTCCCTAGCTTTGCAAAAGGAGTAGCCATCTCTGGATGTTTTTCTTAATGCCTATGCTTTGTCTTCACCCAGGTGTGAGTGACAGGGAGAGTCTAGGTGGACCCAAGCATTGACTATGATTTTCTTTTTATCATGCCCACTTTGATTCTCTGTGAATCTGCTTTAGAAGACCCCTCATCTTTCAGCTAATTGAGCCATTTGCAAACATACTCAGGAAGGGCCAAAACTATTTATGAACTCATTACGCATTTTTTGAGTACATATAAAATGCCAGGCATTGTGCTCTGTGTTGGGGATTCACTATTGGCTGAGACAGACTCAGACTTCACTCTCACAAAGTTCATTGTAGTAAGATTAAGGCAACACAATGGGGAGAAGGGGAAACATGTTGAACTGGAAAGCTGGGAGATGGGAATTGAGGACCCCCATCTTCCCCCATCTTACAACCTGGGTGAGCCAGGTGTTCTTCTCTGGAGCCACTCTAGCACTGGACACATGGAAGACTCACTGTACACTGAGTGGCTCTGTGGATAAACATCTACATACCGTTAACCGTTCTCCTTGCTGACTTTATTTTCTGAACCGATAATGAAGATAGTTGGTCTAAGAAGCAGTCAAGTTCTAGAGGAAACTTCAAGGCAGAAATTTTGAATTTGGAATTTTCTTGATAAATCTGCTGTGTGTGATGGTTCTAATTTAAGTGGGAAAAAACACAAATTCTGAATCAGTACTAGTTATTTTTTTTCTTAATTTTGCCAATTTGGTAGGTAATGGAAATAAGTAATTTTTCACATGTAATTTATATTTACTTTTACTATTTAAGTTGACAAATTTTAATACTTTTATTATAAGCTTTTCTGCCATGAAATTTTAATTGTGCATGCGTGTGTGTGTGTATAAGTGAAGATTTCTTTTTTGCTCATTTTATTATTGAGATATTGCCTTTCTGATTTATTAAAGCCTTTTATAAATATCAACTCTATATCTTTCCTATGGGTTGGGAATATATTTTTCTTAATCTGTTGGTTTTAAATATTTTATTATGTCCTTTTATGTACAAAAATTTTATAGTTTTATTTTATCAATCCTATGTACATTTTTCTTTCTGATTTTTCCCCACGGTATTATTCTTAGAAAGGCATTTCCCATTCTGTGGTTAAAATTATTTATTTTCCTCATAGTGCTTTTAAAATTTTATTGGTAATATTTTAAACTTGAAAATACATTAGCAGATACTTGAATTAAGAACCAGATATTTTTCCAAATATTTTACCAGTTTCCCCAGCATTATTTATTGATAAACCCATCCCATTCCTTGGATTTGACATGTCACCCTTTTATCATAGAAAACAATGAAAAATTAATGCATACATGCACGCACGCATGCCCAGATTCGCACAAGCTCTTTGAGGTGTTTCTGCTCTTCTCATTTTGCCCCGCTGTTGTATCTCTATTTGGAAGTAAGTCCCATATTCTTTGTAGACTCTTGTACTTTTACTATTTGTGGGGGCCTTGAAAGTTGTTTCATTGTTGTTTGTTTATTGTTTATTTTCATAAATAACATGGCTTCAAAAGGTGACTTTAATAACATGGGCAGGGCGCTGGCCTAGTGGTCAAGTGATTAAGTTAGGCATTCTGCTTTGACAGCCCAGAGTTCACCAGTTCAAATCCCAAGTGAGGACCTATGCACCGTGTATCAAGCCATGCTGTGGCAGGTGCCCCACATGTAACATAGAGAAGGACGAGCACAGATGTTAGCTCAGAGCTAGCCTCCCCATTAAGTTAATGGCAGGTACGTTGGAGAACGGGATTGTTTAAGAGATATCTCTAAGAGAGAAATAATAGAAAGTGGTGACTGGTAGATGTGAGGAAAAAGGGAAGACAAAGAGCAAGACGAGTCTGAGGTTCCACCTTATGACTCGTTACAACACTGATAAGTGAAGGAACTGGATGGCGGGAATGAGCTGGGGAAGAACGGATTGAGTCGCCTTCCATCTTGACAGAATAGCAAGATACAGAAATTAGCAACAGTCCATCTCTTCCTTACGCCACGAAGCTGTCAGTTTCCGGAATTATCATCATTATTAAAGTCGTAATGGTTTTAATGAAGGTGTCATCCAAACTGACACTTCGAAAATAAAGTGTGATGATGACTAAATTGGAGGCTTGGAACGACCTTAGGAAAATGCTTCAGGAAACTCCAGAGAATCCCATTACTTCGGGAACTCTGAGTCAGCCGTAGGACTCATTCCATTCATTTGCTTCGCATTGGAGAGGTTTATTTGGATTGACACCAGTCAGAGCTCCATGCCTCCCAGACGGCCCCACCCAAGCCATCACTGCTTCCTGAAGAAGCAAATAGACCAAAACTTCCATAAATCTGCTACAAGTGCTTTTTGACCAATTACACAAGCAACAGATACCAGAAAACCATAAGTATGACATGATTTATCTGCTTGAAAATGAGTTAAAACGAATTGGTCCCTGCATTCATAGCAAGTGAAGAAGCCAGTGGTATGCCTGGCAAAATTCCAGGCACTTTCTGATTTTCCTATGGCTGCCAATGTTTGTCGAGAATAAACATTCATCAGGACAGTTGCAGTCTTGGCTCAAATATGCACAAGTACGACCAGATTTCTAAACCAGTTATTATGCAAAACGTACCCTCAGATGATCGCGTTTCCCTCGTATGAGGCCACACTGGATGCTCAGAAGGCACAAACAACACCTCATGTGCTTGGGTTCAAATAGGAAAGCCACCTTCATTGTTTCTTCCTGCACATGGGTATTTGAAGCTGAGTATGGGGCTACCTTCACTTCTTAGGTTTTAGGAAATGGAGTTACAAGCCTATTGCACCAGGTGAGAGCTAAGGAGGACATAAATTAGGCCACTACCAAAGGAGAAGTAAATGAAGACAGAATCAGAAGCTGTAACTAAAGGATGTGAAGGGATTTGATGTGGAAAGTAGCAGAGACCACTGGGAGGCAGTATTGTACAGTAAAACAAGCACAAGCTTAGCCTTCAGACCTTCAGACAGATCCTGTGGGGAGACTGGCTCTATCAATTCCTTGCTGTGTGACTTTGAGTAACTTGCTTAACCTCTCTCAGTTTCAATTTCAGTCTTCTGAAATCCCTACCTAAAAGATTTCTGTGATGAGCTGAATGCTTCCTGAATAGTGTGTGCTTAACAAATATTAGTTTTGCACTTTTATATTCATTTAATTTCCTTGATTCCCATGGCAACCCAGTGGTTTTATATCACCACCTTTGTTCTGAAAACAACAAACCAATCTTCTTCCCTTTTGCCTCTTGTCTCAGATTCATTCTCCATATTATATTTAGAATTCCTACCCTAAAATACTATGCCCATATACAATATCCTCATATAATAATTTGGGATAGCTAATTATTTCTTATGGAAATAAATGCTTTAGCTGTCCATTATGTGGGATGGGGGAATGGTATGGTGGTTCTGTAAAGATACTAGCATGGGAGGTTAGCAGAGGCACTAGGATACCATAACCCAAGCTTGTAGTTGATACCATTACGCCCCTACCCACTGGGCCGTCCAGAGAGATGATGGGCACTGAGAATGTGAGGCAAAGCAGAGAGGAATAGTTTAGGTTGGTCCCCAGGAGAAAATCTTTTAACTAAGATACATCAGCCTGAATGATCTGGGTGCTTGTATTTTATCCTTTTGTTTCAGAGAAAGGAAAAACATACTACAAACACATACATGTGCATGCATACCCATGTGCATCCTCCCACAAGCAAGTAAGTTTGCACCCCATGAAAGGTGTTTATCTCAGCACCTGATTAGGGTGTAGACAACACTCAGGTTGGCGAGGTAACCTCTAGTTCAGTTGACTCTTCAACATATAAATGCCAATTTGGACACCCTCAGCCATATATCCAGGAAACCTAGGATTTACTTATATATTTATCCTTGGATTTATTTCTGAACACCCCATCCCACACTCAGTTAGCGTTCTTTATCCGAAAAGCCTTCCTTGACTTCCTTTCTCCAAGTAGCCAGTCTGTCTTCTGTGATCTCAGTACCTCACACTTGCATTTTATGTTGCGCTTAGCACACTGTCTTTGAAAGAACTACTTTCCCACCAATTATTGAGCTCATTGAGGAAAAGAACCATGTTTCTTTCCTTTTAGTGTTTTCAGTGTACATCACTGTTCATACACAGTCACAGCCTTTGAGCAAATGCTTCTTGATGCATGAGACTGAGCTTGGACATCATTACCACCTGACAGTCCTAGATTTAGAGAATCTTTAAATCTTCTTGATTCTCTTTGTAGCTATTTCCTCTCCTCCTAACTTCTAAAGGCCGATGTATCTCAAGCCTCTGGAGCTTTCTCTTTTCCCTCTCCCTAAGGCTCTTATCCACTTCATGTCTGCCATAGGCTGAATGTTTGTGTCCCTCTAAAATGTATATCTTGAAACCTAATCCTCAATGTGATGGTATTTGAAGGTGGGGCCTTTGGGAGGTGATAAGCTCATGAAGTTGGAGCCCTCATGAATCAGATTTGTACCCTTATATAAGAGACCTCAGAGAACTCCCTTGCCCCTTCTTCCCTATGAAGATACAAGGGGAAGAAAGCCATCCATGAACCAGGAAGTGGGCCCTCATGACACAGAGTCTTGAACTCCCCAGCCTCCAGAAGGGTGAGAAATAAATTTGTGTTGTTTAAGCCACCAGTCTATGGTATTTTTGTTATATCAGCCCAAATGGCCTAAGACAATGTCTTTAAATACCACGTATGTGTTAATGACTCCACATCCATATTTCAAGCTCTAACTTTCTCCAGACTTATACATTCAGTGGTCTGGTCCACGTTTCCAACAAGATGTCAAATGGTAGTTTCAACCTTTTCCTCAAACTGGCTTATTTCCAAGTCTTTCACATATCAGGACAAAATTTTGTAGTTACCCCTGATTTCTCACATTACCTGGATCCATCTCCAATCTATGAACAATTCTGATCAGCTCTATACCCAGAATATTTCCCATATCTGACAAAGCTTTATTTCCACTGCTTCCTCTGTATCCCCATCCATTGTCTCTCATCTGGACACTGAAATTGACCCTTCCCTGGCCTGCCAGTTTCTGTTCTTGCCTGTCTAGAGTCTATTTCCCACACAGTGACAAGAATGGTATTTTAATAACCTAAGTCAAATTAATAGCTGCCAATGCAAAACCCTCAAGAGGCTTCTTCTAATAGGAAGTATGAATCTACTTTACTTACTCTGACTTGAAAGAGTCTACACAGCATGGTCCTTTGCATCTTGCCAGACTACTTTGTACCATTTTCTCCCTCATTCAATATATATTATTGGCCTCCTGTCTTTTCTTTCTTTCTTCCTTCCTTCCTTCCTTTCTTTTTCTTTTAGGGTTTATGGAGGCATAATTGATTTACAAATAATTGCACACATTTAATATGCATGTCTTGATGAGTTTGGATATATGGATACACTGATGATACCATCACCACAACCAAGGTACTAAACAAATCCATCACCTCCAAAAAGTTCCTTGTGTTCTTATATGTCTGTGTGTGTTGGTAAGAACACTTAACATGAGATCTATCCTATTAACGTATTTCAAAATGCATAATACTGTTTTGTTGACTACATGTACCCCGTTGTACAGCAGATCTCTAGAATTTATTTATCTTGCACAACAGAAACTTTATACCTGTTGAAAAACAAGTCCCCATTTCCCCCCTCCTCCCAGCCCCTGGCAAACACCATTCTATTCTCTGCTTCTATGAGTTTGACGATTTTAGATACCTCTCATAACCGGAATCAGGCAATATTTCTCCTTCTGTCTTTTCTCTTTGTTTAAAAACCTATGCTTTTTCTAATCTCACAGTTTATTTCAAGTGATGCTCATTTTTTTACAATATCCTTCCCTGACATTTGAGTATAGATATATGCTTGTTATCATACAGGAATTGCCCAAATGTTACCTCTTAATTGCGATTTCTATCAATCCACCCTCTCCCTACAACCAGTCACTCTCTATCAAGTGACCACATTGCATTTTTATTATAAATATTGATTTCTATCTTAAATCATTGATTGAGTGATTTTCTTGTTTATGATTATCTTCTCCTTGCCACTAGCATCTAGACTGTGTATCAGTTCCTAGAGCAGTGTGTGTTCCAGCATGAGTGACTCACTCTTGTTTAATGACTGAGTGAATCTGAGCAGGACCATGCAAAATCAGACAGCCAAACCACCCCATTTTACAACTGGCCAAATAGCGTTATTCGTGCTACCAAGGATTTGGGATTCCATCCCTGTGGCATTATTCCTTCCTGTTCCCACCATGTATCTTCAGGGTTTTATTATTCTTCATAATAACTTTCTCATAACACAATGCACTTAGGAAATAGATAACAGCAGTACAGCTTATTTATTATATGTCTGAGAGTAGTTTTTAGAGCTTTAAAATGTTGTGTACAAATTTTACAGGAAAATAAGAGGGGGATAATCCAGCCTTATAGATTTGAGTTGATTATGGCTCCAGGGTCTCAGTATTTTGTGGTTTCACTATTAGAGAAGTGTTTAGCAATCTTCCTCTTCCTATTCTGCCCGTCAATCCCCATGTCTTGATGCTTTCTTTCTCCCCCTTGGGCTGTTTTTTTCACTAAGAATTTCCTTTTATCCTTTGAAACCAAATGTGTATGCTACACATCCTTTTCAGAATGGAGGCAGCTGTCTCCTGAATTGTTTGTCTTTTTGTCATTATTGCATTGTTATTAAAAGTGCTCATTCATTTCCTAATCCTTAAATCAGTGATTTCTTTGGGAAACTCTAAGCAAATGTAAATATTTGGAAATACTTTTAAGTTTTGGGCACTGATTCCATCTACCTTCTTCAGTGTTGCATGAAATATCACCCTGTGCTCGTTATAAACTGGGAATGAAAATAGGGACCTTTTCTTAAAAAATCGAACCTAAGTTTTGTTCTAGTCACATTCAATTTAACCTAGACTGTGTGTGTGTCTGCGTGTTTTTCTTTTGTTTTGTTTTCTGTTTCTGCTTTTGGTGACATCTCATGGATATTCAGTTTTATGCTAAATGTCGATGAGATGCAATTAGCTTAATTTTCTTTTACATTTGATACTGTCACGGACTAAATGCCCTGAGGAACTCAAGGGAGAATTTGGAAGCATTTAAGTGTTTTTCCAAATTGTCTTTTTCTCTTTTTTTGTTAAGGACATGCAGTCACCAACCACCCTGAGCCAGACCACGCCTTGGGAGCCAGGAGAGCTATGCCTATGACCTTTGCCTTCTTTTTAGTGCTAAGATCCTCCAGCAGGAGCTGAGGCCTTATCACCATCACCTGCAGTGGATGTGGAAGCATGTTTTCCAGCAGAGCCTGCGCAGGTGAACATCTACCTCTCCTTTTGGAATATTCATTTCCCACCTGAAATAAAAGGCCCCTGCTTCCCTTTGTTTGGGGACGCCGTGGCTTTGGAAATGATTCCTCATGGTCTCCTATTTGCTGCAAATACACTTTACTTTGTGAGATGACTACTTCTGGTGGAGACTCTGATTTCACGTGCTAGGAGACGAACTCACTTTGCTTCGGTAACAGTTGTTTTTGAAAAATATGTCGATTTTTGTGGGCCCATACGCAAAGTTGGATGTGAACTCGTGTGCCTGTTAAAGTTGAAATAGAAGAAGGGAAGGAAATGCACGAAAAAATACGAGGATAAGCATATGGTTTTTTACAAATTCTGAACACGTTGGAATCTGTTAATTCTAATCCTGAATTTTTAAATCCTACGCTTTATATGGTCCAAATGTAGAGAAGCGCCCCGTTCATTTTCTACTCATTTTTCTTCTTTTTATTTTCACCATAATCCCTACCATTACAAATTGGCAAGAGAAATAGAAAGAAGAAAACATAATGCTAATTATTACTAAAATTACAGTTAATGATTTGGAAGCTGTTGAGATTTTGTTAATATATGCACTCAATAATGAGGGTTTTCAGTTTTTTGTTCAACTCTGAATGGCTTACAGGATCTGTGCTAGGCTCTGGAGGACTCAATGGAAAACCACACACAGTCTCTTCTCTGAAGATATTTACAATTTCATAGAGGGCACAGACAATCAACAGGGAATGCCAGGAAAGTCTGACAGGTGCTACAATATGCAACACTGCAGGGTGCTAACGAACATATAGTACAAGGTGTTTGTTGGTTAATATAGGTTCCTTGGAAGAAGTGTCATGAAGCTGAAAATTGAAGACTGAGTGAGATTTAACTAGGGGGGTGGAGGTGGGAATAGGGGAACATGAGAGGATCTGGGCAGAAGGAACCCTGTATGCAAATATCCAAAAGGAATGGAGATGCTATTATGTGTCAGGAAGTGAAAATAGCAGAAAATGGATAGAGAATGGAAGTCAAGGGAGACAACAAGGAGTGGGCTGAGTTTTAAAAAGTGAAACAGATTACCCAACATTAGAAGGTCTTGTGAGTCTGTTTAAACAGTTGGGATTCTATCATCTGAGAGCACGGGGAACGACTGAGGGTTTTCAAGCAAGAGGTGACACAGCATTCCTTTGCCCCTTCAAGTCTAGTCTTGCCACTTAAAGTCAAGGGTCCTGAAGATACGGCACAGAGGCAATGAGTAGAGAAGTATAGACCTATTCCTAGTGTGGTCTTCTGTATGCCTTCCCATCTGGCAATCGAGTGGTGCTATGGTTAAAACAAACACTTGTAAGCAAACGGCCTGGGAACAAATCTTACTGGGTACTGTGGGTGTGTTACTTTATCTCTGTACCTCAGTGTCTTCATTTGTAGAATAGGTATTTAATAGTGTCCTAATTCATAAAATTCGAGGACTGTCAGGTCCTTGACACCTGGGAGGTAGGGAGAACATTCGATCACAAGAAGTGACTCTATCCCTCCTTAACTCTGTGAAGGCCCCTTCAAGGGCTTTGTACCTGTATTTCACCACATACACAGAGGCAGCAAGAGACTTATGGAAAACACAGTATTTTGCTTTCATACAATATCTTCCTTCCAGGTTCGATAAAACTAATGGAGTGGGCACAGGTAACCAGTCTTACGTAGAAGTAGAAACCACATGGGCTTTAGAGCCAGACCAATCTCAGTTTAAATCTCAGCTCTGCTACTTGTTAGCTGATGAGGCTTTATGTCTGAATCTTTATTTCTTCTTCTGTGAAAAGTGACTATAATACCTGTCTCTTAATATTTGTATGAATACATACAATTGACAGTTTCAACCTGTCACGTTGTAAGGAGATCACTACAATTTTCTTCTTCTCCACTCCCACATTTTTGTTAGCAGTGAAAGAGAGAAGAATTTGGGGACCTAAATTATTTAATCCAAAATGCAAACTCTTCACACAAGGCTCCTTAGACCACAGATCCTACTGTCCACCCAAGTTGAACTGCTTAGAGTTCCTTAAATATCCCTATGATTGCTTTTCATTCTTACCCTCGGTCATCCATGCTTGGATGTTCTCAAAGAGCCAGCCCTACTTCTTCCATGCCAGCAGAACCCCCTTCTTGTTCGGGCACCAGGTTCTTCAGAGGAGGTATAACCAGTCCCGGTGGGAAATGTTAGTTACAGCCAATAATAACAGTTCCATTTCCATTTCCTGTATTTAATTTTAAAATGGGCATATGACACAAATCTAACCAATAGGTAGAAAGGGCTTCCAGGAGATGTCCTTGATCTTTAAAGAGAACTCAAGGCTATAATGTTTGCTCCCCAGCCATTTAGATGTATTTGTGTAATGATATGAAGCTAAGAGCGTCAGCAATGTCCAATAAATAGGGCAGGAAGGGCCCAAGGTCAAAGGTCAATATGCTGAGAATGACATAATGGAAACACGGAAAGAACCAGACTTCTTGATTGTAACCCAATTAGGAAATCCTCAAACTCTGAATTTCTTGCTATGTGCAAAAAACCCCACCTCTTCCTGATAAATCATTTTGGGCTGCAGATCAACCTTCCTAAACTTTGATCATGCCTCTTATTGAAACATCCCTGCTTCTTTCCTGGTTCTTAGGCCCAACTTCAATATTTTGTTCTTGGTTGTTTTTGTTTTATTTGTTTTTGTTTTCCTGGTTTCAGTTACTAACAGCTGCCCATCCAAGCTCCATTTAATTAACTAGTTCCATCTCTATGTTCCACTGGAGCAATGATCACACTTCTGCTATGAGATTGTTGTTGAAAAGCCATTTCCCAAGCTAGATTGTAAGGTCTCCGCATCAGAGGCCATTCTTACTCAGCTAACACGAAATCTGCCTTGTGGAGCAGACCCACCATCTACCTCCAAAACAGAATTGAACCAGAGCCAATTAGAGGCACACAGAAGGAAAAGCATTCCATTGAATCTAGCTACGCTGGAGAGAGCATGGTCTGTCTTTCACTAAGGAGCAAAATCAAAGTCTAAATCAAATTAACATGCTGAGGCTTTGGATGCATCTCGACTGCAAATGGTGTTGGCATCAGGCATTGTGGGGTTTAGTTAAGCAACGTTGTTACAGTGATGATTGGTGAATAGTGAGGTTTTAGATGTTTAAAGAAATCATTCCAGTTTTATTTTCCCACCCATTTACTAACTACTTGAGATTCTTCAATTACTCAGTGCCTCTTCTAAGTTCTGAGGTTACCTAGAATAAAAGACAGGAAACTGGAAATTCATCAAGCAGAAAATGTAATTAAATGTTGTTTGCCACAATGGCAGTATGCGCAAGTTAATAATAGAAGCCGAGAGAAAAAAATGTTGAAGTCAGAGTCTTGAACTATAAATACACGGAATAAGAAAAAATGCATTTTCTTTTATACATTTGGTATTATTCATGGGAAGTCTGCTTATTTAGACAATAATATTATGGTCAAGGGAATGTAGCCAAAACAAAGCTCTGCCTGATGTCCATATACCCACCAAAGAATATGCAACTCTAAAGAGCTTTATGAGACCCCTCTTATGTCTCCAAACCAAGAACGAGATGAAACAATCTAACTTTCTCCCATCCAATACAGAAACATTCTCATCACACTCAAATTTAGGATGTAAAAACCTTGTAATTTCAACAGAACACACCCACATAAATGACCCTTTTAGCAAAGATTTCAGTGTTCTCTTTGCTATGTTTTCAGCTTCCTTTCCTTCTCCTTATTTAAGGATGAGGTAATCGGGAGAATGTTCCATGCTCATATGGCCTTTGCTGTTCTGTGTTCCTGCTTCAGCAAGAAATTCAAGAAGTAATTTGCATACTGCATGCATAATCTACTTCTGGGAAATATACTACTGATGTTTCCTTTAAAACTGCTTTTTCTGCCCTCTTGTACGTTCTCTTCGATACATCAGAAGTCTGCATCAGAATTATCAAAGCGACAGCCTAGAATGTAGGTGTTAGACTTATACTTTGTTTTAACTTTCCACTTAATTTTTGTCTCTTTTGCTGGTAGAGCTCCAATGTGAGTGATTTGTAATTCTGCTTTTGTGATAGTGTAAGTTCCCTCCATTCTCCACAGAGTGTTACAGCTGTCTCAGAATACACTTGAACCACATTCTCAGGCTCTTTAAAACCTGTAGAGGGAATAACATATGGCACTTTGGAGGAAATGGTACTACCAAAAAGAAAAAATTAAATTAAAAACAAGGTAGTATATCTGACATCTGGTGAATTTGAGAACTAATGTAAGATTTTTAATCCCATAAATTTCAAAATAAAGAATGTATTTTAGGGTCCATCCCAGTGGCACAGTCGTTTACTTCACATGTTTTGCTCTGGCAGCCCAGGGTTCACCAGTTTGGATCCCAGCTATGGACCTACGTACCACTTGGCAAACCATGCTGTGGCAGGTGTTCCACATATAAATCAGAGGAAGATGGGCATGGATGTTAGCTCAGGGCCAGTCTTCCTCAAAAAGATTAATTAATTAAAAAGAGGAATGCACTTTAGTTTGAAAGATAGGTATAATTGGCTTTTGATGTGGTCAAAGTAATCTTCGGATCAGTAAACCAACTTGTCTATCCGTGAATATAGATTTTTACTCTCACTTAAGATTTCAGTGAAATACAAATACGATATAAAAATTCTGACCATCTCCATGTCAAATAGTGAGAACATTTTTTTCTCTTATATTATTCTCAAGTGGCTATTAGTGAAAACGACCACCAAGTGAGTTATCCTAATATTCAGTAAACATTTAATGAACATCTGTGGTTACAGGGTCTGGCACGAGGTACCCACAAACTGCCGCCACATACAGTTGTCTTCGTGTTTTTATAAGCCAAATCCTATCCTAAAGACTCATAACAACAAAAAGCATTTGCCCAACCAAAAGTATTTAGTATTTATACAGAAGAATTCTATTAGTCAAAACAATTGGTATTAGTCCTGTGATATTTGCTGGATGGTTTACCTTAATATAACTAGCACTTAGCTTTGTCTAATTTTCAGGTTGAGGTAGTAAGTTTCCAAAAGTATGTATACTTCACATTCGACATTTGATGACTCTGTGCTTGGCACAGTAAGGGAAAATAAAAATAACGATGCTTTAGGTGTGCATGTTTCAAGACAGGGAAGAACTGAGTACTTACTTCATACCAGTTTCTATTTTATTTTAGTTCCCCTTACACAGCAACTCAGTGAATAGATACTACTATTATTTTTGTTTTCTTTTGTTTTACAAATGAGGAAAATAAGGCTTAGTAAGGCTAAGTTATCTGTCCAAGATTGCAAGGCGTGTAACTGATGAAGTCAAGATGTGGAATTAGCCTAACGCCAGTGCCCACAAATAAAATATAAATGAAAATGTGCCCAATGCTACTCATTATGCTCTAGCCAAGTAGAAGAGCTTGGGGGAAGGGGGGATGGGGGAGAAATCTGTATTTCTAGCACTTTCTAAATTTCGTACTCTTACATTATTCCTAAACATGTACTATGCATCAGACACTGTGCTAATGGTAAAGGTGAGTACATCTCCAGCCCTGTCCTCAAGGATCACTCAGCACATGAACAGATAATTACATCCAGTGAGGAAACCAGCTCATCCACGATGTGTCTTGTCCCAGGACATGAAATTGTCATGACTTCCCCTGACCCACCTCCACCCTCCTCTTTTCCATCAGTTGCTTCTCAAGAACAGGACAGTGATCAGTCAGGAAGGGTCCTCCTGTGAATGATAGATTTGTTCTCTGCTTTGTTTTGCAAACTTAAGCAAATTCCTTAACCTTCCCCATCCAATGCTGTCATCCATAAAGCAGAAATAATCACACCGACCCAGCCTCCTAGGGCGGAGGTGCGAATTGGTTAGCTAATATTTGCAGATTGTTTTGGAATTGTTAAAGACTAAGGGTTTTTAAGACTGCACTGTGGTGTAATAAAAAGACATAAAACCAGAAAGCAGAACAAACCATTCTTTGGAGCCCTTGCATAAATGGTTGAAGCCAGAGATAAAAACACAATTATAGTGAAGAGAGTGAAGTCTAAGCCAGAGCTAGAAATTACATCATCACTTTTGGAGTGAGTGAGAAGACACTTTGGTGGTGTTAATCCAAAGAATGAGAGAGACATAAAGGAGAAGGGCGGGCTGTAGAGGAGGAAGTTGCCCACGGAGTCCAGGGCTAATGACTGACAATGCCTCTTGTATTCAGCAAACATCCTCACGCCACAATTTAGCGTAAATCCTCATCTTCTCTCCCCTGGAAATGCTGCCCAAATTCCTTTCTCAATGCCTAGTTTCCTAGTCTTTCTCTCTCTCCTCAGTAGCCCTGTATAGGGAAGCAAGAAAGCTAAAGCTAACAGGAAAAATTTGATGTGTTACTTACAATCTTTTATTTGGCTATTTGAGAACAAAATAACCCAACTGTTTTCGGCATGACATCTGGGGCACTCAAGATAGGCCTGGTGAGACTCCCTCTCCACCCACTTCCTCCAGCCCCTCCAACTCTCTGCTCTGCAGCTTTGGCAAATGACAGGCCACAGTGTGCCCTTCACACTTCTGTGCTGCCTCTGTCCTTGCCTAAATGCCCCTTCTCTTTGACTATCCAGTGTCCACTCAGACAAAATATGTGTTTGTATAATGCCCACACACCTGCTCACTCAGAAATGCCCACATTTTCCCAACAGCAGTCTGTGTGTTTTACTCTCTACTGCCCTGCGGAGGATTACTGTAATCCTTCCTTCTGGAAGTTAGTTCCTCAGTGAAAGGATCATGCCTTCCTGTGCTTTGTGTCTCTACCAGGTATCACTGTGCCTGGCATACCTGAGGTTCCAATAAATGTTTGAGAGCAGAGAAGAATAAAGGAGGGAATAGGGGAGAAGGGAAGAAGATTAGAATGGAATGGAAGAGAGGACACAGCTCCTAACCTCAGAATGTTATGATCTTCTAAGGGTGGAATTTAAAAAGTAAAAATGTAAAAACTTACTACTAAGATTAGATTACTTAATATTCCCTCCAACCTCTGAGAGAGGTATTGTTGTTAAATCCTGTATGAGGAATGTGAAGCTCGAAGAGGCCACACTCACGCACTCACACAAATAACAAATGACAAAGCTGGGATTTGAGCTCAGCATGGGCATGCTACATCAAGAGGGAGCATTTCCTGGAAGACAGCAGGAAGTTTTCCAAGGAGATGCCATTTCATCTGGATCATGTAAAAGAAATGTGATCTCACTATGCACAGAGAAGAAAAGAAGGTGTTCCAGGCAGATGAGGCATCCACAGGCCTAGGGATGGTGGGGTGAGTGGTGTAATGAGACAAATGAGGAAGAAGAAAGAGTCTGTGCAACTGACGGATGAGAACATTCAGGGTGGGAGGCACCAAGCGATCCGGTTGGAGAGTAGAGGAAGGAAAATGCTTGTTTGAAGGACCATTTATTCTGTGTTAAGGAGTTTAGGTGTATTACAAAGAGGGATCAGACAATCAAAGATCTTTCTGGAAGATCAGAAAGCAAATTGCCACATTTTTAATACTACAGGAAAACAACAGAAGAGTGAGGTTTGTGAGGGTATAGTAGCTGTCTGACCTTTTAGACTTCAGAGGAACTAACTTCACTTCAAGATGAGCCACAGAACAGTATGGAGATCAAGTTCCCTGTAAAGTCACCATGAGATAAAGGAGAATCCCATCCCACAAAGACGACGTACCAGACAGATCAAGACTGTAGCACCCCGTTTCAAAAGACATTCAGAAATGCACATAAGACATGAAGGGAAAACATGTGTCAGAAATTATAAAAACCTCAGAAATTAAATGACAGAACTCACAAAAGAATTATAAATAACAGGAAATAATTCTAGAAAATAAGAGTTAACCAGATGGACACAAAGCAAATAGACATAATACCATAAGACTTATCATAGTGAAAAAGTAGAAACTTTTTTAAAATGGCAAATAAATAAGGCTAAGGTGATAGTCCTCAAGGAGCCGCTGTGGGGCTGTCCTGGGTCACGGTGTAGGCAGCCTCTTGTTCTCTCACCTCTGCCTGTTTGTCCGGGAAAAGAGGCCCCATCTGGGTCTCCAAAGGTCCACTGTGAAACTTGCCTCTGATGAGGAAATGATTTCCCTGTGGCAGGAAGAGAAGATGGCTGGTCTGGGGGGATTGTGGCACGTTGGACTGCTGCTGGGGGACCTGAAGACAGGAAGAGCAGTGCTGACAGTGCCCTGCAGGGGGCAAGGTGCCATGGACAATGGTGCAGCTGTTGGCCAAGGTAGAACACAGTACCGCGTGGGGCCTGCTGAGGCAGAAACATCACAATGGAAGGAATGCTCGCTCGCAGGCCTCATCTCCTAGGCATTTCTTGAGGAGGTGGTTGATGAGCTAAATAAGGGAGGACTATCAGAATCCTGGGAACCAAAAATGGATACTGAGGGAATTGAGATGGGAGATAATTATATGCCTTTGATTTTTTTTCTTCACCTATGGGTGAAACAGGCATGTCGTTCATGTTTGGCTGAACTTTATGTATATTCCCTTTTCTGACTGTGAGATGTTGAGTATAGCATCCTGCCTGAAATAACTTCAGAAAAACTTACACTTGGAAAAATGTCTTCCATTTTGTAGTGTGTATCAGATTTTTGAGGAAGCAAGGAGGGAAGGATCAGAACGGAGATGAGCGAAAAAGCAGAGGGAGAGAAAACACCAGAGCATTTAGAAGAAACAGCACTGAACAAATATCAGCATTGTGGGCTTTGTACCAATTCTGCCTCTGTGTAGTGAATAACTATGGATAGGTTATGCCTAAACCCTTAAGTTCTCATCAGAAAAATGAGAGCATTGAACCAAATGATTTCTTTCAGATTAGTCACCATGTATCTCAAAAAGATAGTGAGTTGTTAGGTGGTACTAGATATTTTAGGGAGTTCTTCCACTCTACAGTGAGTATTAGAGAAAATAATAATACATATGTGTGAGCATGTGTGTATGTGCATGTCTAATCTTTCCTCCCTTGGTATCTCCATCCCAGCTGATTAGACCATGTGTCCAGGACAGAGGGGCATTCTAATGATCTATATGTTTATATGTTGCTGAGATTTGCAAAAATGACTTCGCTATCAGAAACAATCTTTTCCACTCTTCTATGTTTCTATGAATTCCCTGGCCAACCTTCAAATCACATTCCAAGTCTCTTCTTTACCAAGATTTCTGTTGCGTCCACCAGGGATCACAGAGGCTTAGTGTTCATGTTCTGATTCTTCAAGCTCCTGAAGAAACTCACCCCAGTGATTTACAAAGCTGTTACTCCAGAGCGATGTTTGCAGCAATAAAGAACTGTCTTGTAGGCGTGTTCACTCTTTGCGGATTATTTACTGCTTCCGTGCACAGCGTTTCTCCCCCCAATCTCCACACTCAATCAGGTGTCAAGTCCTGTTGATTCTCCCTCCCAAACCTCTCTCATAGCTGTCTCCCCACTACAGCCCCTCTACCAATGGTAAGGGGTTGATGCCAGCCTTCACTTTTTCTGTTCTGAATAACTACTAAGGACTCTAAACCCCTCTCAATAATTCATCCTGCTGCTCTCTGCATTGCTTCCAGAGTATGCTTATTCCTAGACTGAAAATGTCACCCTGCACAATTTCTTTGCTTAAAATATTTCAGTGACTCCAAGTTACCTTTAGGATACGCTCCTAGTACCTGCCAATATGTTTAAATTCTAGATTAATAACAACATTAGTAGCAAACGAATAGTAAGAGCTAACTATGCGCCAGTGTTCTGAGTGGTTACCTACATTGCACACATTACATCAAAACACTAGGGTAAATCCCCATTTCCTTGATAAGGAAGCTCAGGCTCAGAAATTTCAAATAATTATTTGAAGTCAAACAGCCAGTATGTGGGGAGCTGTGGTTCACTCAGGCAGTGCAATTGCAAAGTCTGTGTCCTTAACCACTCAACCACTTTACTTACTGTCTTCACAAGCTGAGCTCTGCCTCTTTCTCCAGCCTCATGGGCCTACACTCTAGCCACACAGCACACCGTGTGTTAGCTACATATATATCCAAATCTTCGGGCAGGTTAACTTCTCCAGGAAGCTTTCCCTGACTCCCCACACAGTCCGTATTAGTTCATCCTCACTGACACTCTCATAGAACTCTGAGGAACCCTCTGTAGCAGTATGCATCGCCTTGAGTTTTATATCCAACATAGCCTTGGTGTTCAGTTTCTTTTTACTGTTGGAATGCATTGCCCACATTTTGTAGAGGATGTTTACATTTACATCTATGGTCATAAGATGTTCATGTATAGCTCTCCTTTCTACCAATGCGTTTATCCGGTTTTAGCATCAGATTTAGCATATCTGGCCTCATAGAATAAGTTAGGAACTATTCCATCAGCCTCTGTTATCTGGAAGAGACTGTGAAGAATTGCTACAATTTCTTCCTTAAAAGTTTGGTAAAGTTCATTGGCGACATCATGTGGACCTGGTGCTTTCTTTTTGGAAGATTCTTCCTTATTGATTCAATTTAGTTGCTAGATCTAGGACCATTAATGTTATCTATCTTCTTGTGTGAAAGTTCGTAGTTCGTGTCTTTCAAAGAATTAGTCCATTTCATCTGTTTTTAACTTTGTGTTTCTAGAGTTGCTTTAGTATTCCTTCCTTATCGTTTCAATGTGCATAGGATCAGTGGTGATGAATGCTTTTTCAAATTTCTGACATTGGTAATTTGTATTTTCTCTTTTGTTCCTTGGTTAGTTTGGCTAGAGGCTTATCAGTTTTTCCCTATGTCCAGGAATTCATCAAAATTACAATTTAAGTGTTCCTAAAAGTTTCAGTGCCAATGGCTTCTGCTCTGGTTAAGCAAATATCAGTTATGACTCTGGATTCCCTTATCCTTCCAGATTTCATGGTTGTGATTTGCCCTGCAACCACAGTTCTTGACGGGCCCACGGTAAGTGGTTGATCTTCAGTTTAAGATTTTGTTGTTTTGGGGAGAGAAGTGATAACTGCCAAGTACTTTACATGTTAGAGCTGGAATTGGAAGTCTTACTTTATATTTTAGATGTTCTGCATCCCACTTCTATGAATCTGTATAATTGGTGAATGCTTTTTAGGTCTCTATCACCTGTCCCTAGAAAGTGATCCGGAATTGTAGTCAATAGCTTCAGTGCCCACACAGATCTACTTGTATCCTTTTACTAGTACTGTGGGTCCATCCTCCAGCCTCTGAGTGCTTTGCTGCTAATGGCTCACATATCAGATTTTATTCAGACAATTGGCCATGGGCTACCAAAGCTACTTTGCCTTTATGAAGAGCAAGAAATGCATTGAAGTTTATCTTCATAGCCAAGAAATCACCAGGGTGTAATTATAGAAATCTAACTCTCTTGCCTCGAGTCAGGACCATCTCTGGGGTAAAACTTACACTCCAGATGTCCCTGTAGGATAAATCTGAGTCTGGGCACCTCATTGGAAAATGTACCCAAATTTTCTGCTTCTTCCCTATCCTGCTTCCTGCATTCCTTTACCATCACCACCCTCAGAGTCCTTCCTCACTATATCACTTGCACCTGAATATTTGACTTAGGGTCCACTTGCAGGACACACAAACTAAGGTGAGTATGTAAGTGTCATGCACTTTTTTTTAAATAAATTGGAGATATAGGCCAAGATTCATTGTTTTGCATGTAGAGCACCCATTCGTCCAGCACCATTTGTTGAAAATACTACCCTTTCTCCATTGAATTGCTTTTGAACCCTTTGTTGAAAATCAATTGATCTTGTTTGTGTGGGTCTATTTCTGGAGTCTTTATTCTGTTCCATTGATTTATATGTCTTTGCTTTTGCCAATATAAGACTATCTTGATTACTGTAACTTTCAACTATATCTTGAAAGCAAGTAGGTTGAGCCCTCCAATTTTATTCTTTTTCAAATTGCTTTTATCTTAGTTTTTTGCTTTTCAAAATAAATTTAGAGGGGCAGGCCCAGTGGTGCAGCAGTTAAGTTCGCACGTTCTGCTTCAGCGGCCCAGGTTACTCCGCTTCAGAACCCAGGTGCTGACATGGCACCACTTGGCAAGCCATGCTGTGGTAGGCGTCCCACATAGAAAGCAGAGGAAGAGGGGCACGGATGTTAGCTCAGGGCCAGTCTTCCTCAGCAAAAAGAGGAAGATTGACAGCAGATGTTAGCTCAGAGCTAATCTTCCTCAAAATAAGTAAGTAAATAAATAAATAAATTTAGAATTTGCTTATTGATTTCTCCATAAGGCTTGCTAATATTTTCATTAGGATTGCGTTTAATTTATAGATAAATTTATTAGAATTAACATCATAACATTGTGAAGTCTTCCAATCCATTGTAGCATGGTATATTCCACATTAATTTAAGCCTCCTTTGATTTCTCTCATCACCATTTTACACAGAAATATTGCATATATGTTAGATTTATTTTCAAGTGTTTTTTGTTTTTACCAATTTTCAAGTGTCATTGCTAGTATACAGAAATACAATTGATTTTTGAATATTGACTTTGTGTATTTGTTACTTTCCTTCTGTTCTGGAGATTTAATGTATTTTTTCATATTGCTTGATGTTGTTGATTTGTGCCTTCGCAAAGTTATAGAGTTTAGTTGCTCCTTCCACTTGTTTCTGCTGGTGTGGTGGGGGAGCAGCTGTTTATACTGCACCAACCAGGAACCCTATCCGCAGTTGCTAACTGGGCCTGGGCCCCTCCTCGCAGTCACGGTGATCCTGTGGGTTCCCTCTTCAGCTGTAGGGGCTGTCACGGGGGTGCTTCAGGCTGCTGGTGCCTACTGTTGCAGCCCACCTAGACGTGCTCCCTCCTTAGGGTCTGCAATGGTGTTATAGGCTTTTCCAGCGGGCAGGGGTAGGATCACTTATATTTGCCAATCCGTCACTGTCGGCACCCACGAAATCTCACTTGTCCACTATGGGTCGCAGCAGAGCTATTGTCATCTTCTACAGTCTGTGGTTAGCTCACCTAGCTATGCTACTTTTGTCCCGGGGTCTTCCAGCCTTGTGGCTGCTGGATGGGTGCTCTCTACTAGTGCTGTGCAGAGGCTTTCCCTGAGGCTGCTGTGAGCCTGTAGGGTTTCCCCCTAGGCTACGGAGCTGGGTTGCTGGAACTCCACCCAGCCCCAGTCCTGTTCCCCAGGAACTCGGGGAGCCCTTTGCCCTGTCTGGGGGATAGCCGGAGATCCTGATTTCAGTGGTAGCTGGTTAGCTGCTGCCCTGCCTGATATTCTCCTCTCCAGGACCCTCCAGGTGTTGTGGATGCTGGGCATGGCCCCTCCGCTAATAGCAGACAGAGAGTTCTGTCTGCTGCCCGGGTGGAACTCTGGAGCTTCCCCTCCAGGCTGCAGAGCCGGCCTCTGGAGCTCCCCCCAGCCCCAGTCCTTTCCGAGATCTCCTGCAATCCCTTGCCCCACAGGGCGGGCAACGGCAGCTGGGGGTCACCTCGCCCTCTGGGGTTCTCTCTGGGACTTTCCCGGAGTTGTGAATGCTGGGCGTAGCCCCTCCGCTAATGGCAGACAGAGAGTTTTGTCTGCTGCCCAGGCGAACTCTGGAGCTTCCCCTCTGGGGCTTGAATATTGACTTTGTATCCTGTAATCTCGATAAACTCACTTATCAGTTCCCATATTTTTGTACCCCACAAACCCCCAATTGGTCATGGCATATTTTTCTTTTAATATATTTCTGTATTCAGTTTGATGATGTTTTGTAAGGATTTTTTGTTCATATTAATAGGGCACTGTTCTATAATTTTCATTTCTTCTAATATCTCTATCTGGTTTTGGTATCAGGATAATGCTGATCACATAAAATAGATTGAGAAATGTTTCCTCCTCTTCTATTTTTGTGAAAGAATTTGTATAAAATTGGTATGTTATCTCTGCAAATGTTTGGTACAATTTGCTAGTGAAGATCTTTGAGCCAGTAATTTTCTTTTTTAAAAGATATTCCATTCCTTCAATAATTAGAGGAATATTCAGATTATCTATCTTTACTTTATTGAACTTTATTAATTTATGTCTTACAAGTAGGTGGTCTGTTTCATCTGAG
This sequence comes from Equus quagga, assembly GCF_021613505.1. Classification (NCBI taxonomy): domain Eukaryota; kingdom Metazoa; phylum Chordata; class Mammalia; order Perissodactyla; family Equidae; genus Equus; species Equus quagga. The sequence continues at coordinate 6,453,810 of NC_060282.1, forward strand.
ACGTAGAATTTTCTGCTATAGATAGAGAGGTTTCCAGGCTGGCCTAACCTAACCAATGACAAGTCTCTAAAAGTATGGAATTGTCTCTGGAGGCAGGAGAAGAAGGCGGCGTAAAGGGAAGTCAGAGAGACTTGAGCATGAGAAGGACTGAGTGTGCCGCGGCTGGTTTGAAGACAGACAGGTCCATGTGAGAAGGAATGTGAATGGTCTTTAGCAGAAGAGACGGACCTTCAGTTGACAGCCAGTGACCTCAAGAAACAGAGACCTCAGTCCGACGACCACAAGGCACTGGATTCTGCCAACACCCTGAATGAGCTTGGAAGCAGCTTCTTCCTCAGACCCTCTAACAAAGAGCTCGACCATCCAACACCTTGTTTTAGCTTTGCAACCCTCTAAGCAGAGTGCAGTTGAACTGACTCCAACTTCTCACCTACAGAGCTGAGATCTAATAAATGGATGTTGCTTTAAGTTGTTAAGTTTGTGATAATTTGCTATGTATCAAGAGAAATCTAATACATGGTTAAAATAAATGAAATTTAGACAGATTGCATAACTTGCCCAGTTCAGTCTGACTCAAAAACCCTTCATTCTACCACTAGAAAGAAATATCCTTTCTTGCCATACATTTAAACTCTTCTTTCTTGTCCAAATACCAAATCTCTGTTTTCGTCATAATTACCAACCGTTTACAGTTCTTTGCGTTCTCTGAAGCATCTAGAACCACACAAGCACATAGCTGCAGTTCAAAAAAGAAGAAGTCTCATTACACTGATTTGAATTCTTTCATCTGATGCATTTCCTATCCTCCTCAGATCTTAGCTGAAAAAGATTTTAATGAAGCTTGCATAAATCAGAATGGCATTATATGGTCTAATAGTTACCTAATTCTTAATTGTGCAGTACTTTGAAATTTAATGACCGTTATAGAGAATTCCATCAGGAGTAAAATGAACCAGGGAGGAGCACAATAGAAGAATGAATTAGATAAATGCACATTGCTAATGCTAAGAGTGGCATTTTTGTTGCTGTCTTCCTTTGGGAGATTTTGCAGTAAAATTAAAATTGGGTCTATTGTTCAATTGTTTTTGATATTTTCTTTTCCTATTGTTTGCTGACTTGAATTGTCATTTGTTGATGAGTGGAACAAGAGGTATAAATCAATCAGGAGTTTTCTATATACAAGGACAAAAGGTCTAGAAAACAAAGAGGAGGGAGTTAAGGGGATTTGGTCTCCTGACAAAAAGGCCTTAAAAACATTAAAGAAGAAAACACAAGAAGCATGCAAAACAATAACAATAAATACCAAATAGAGTTTAATTCTTTTACTTCATAATGTATATTGCTTGAAATTTCATGGAAACACTTCAAAATCTGAACCCGATTCATCACTCTTTTATTGAGTCCTTCCCATGAACCCAGTAACTGTGTTTCATACGTTATCTAACTTCCTTTTCAATTTCTACAGAGCACTCAAAGCAGATGTTTTTTCCCCAATTTAAAAATGAGGAAACAGATACTCAAAATGTTCATGCAACTTTTAAAATGCCAAAAGCTTATTTGTAACATATTATGAAACAGTACAATTAAGCCAGTTGTCAACTGATATTTCAATGACTCTTCTATATTAGTGTAGATATAAAACAATCAGTCTCTCAAAAGAAGTTATCTTTATATGTTAAATAATCATATTTATCAAACCCAAAATAGAAGTATACAATAGAACAATGAGACGTAATATTTGAAATCTCAATGACCCAGAATAGACAAGAGACATAGGTCAATCTATATATATGCACTGCTACTTTAGATGTTGAAAATGGACACCTTTATGATTCAGAGTTTGACAAATGAATGTAACTCATATGGATGCTCTGATATCTAGAAAGTTTACTTAAAAATAGACGAAATAGCCCCTGGGCTGGGAATATGATCATCTCCCTCCTGATGAGTTGTTTTATATACACAAAGAGAGATTGTTTCAATCAGGAGCAGAGTGGTCAACATGAATCTAAATGACAGAATCCAATCGGCACTGTGTTTTCTGGCACTGGGACAGGGGAAACACAACAAGGCTGCTTATCCCAATGGTGGTGCCTCTCTCTATTCGAGATCCATAAGCTAAGGTCATGAGTGACATCATCCCATTGAGATCTGCTCTAAATTCACACACACCAAAACAGAAGCTGTTATTAACCTGACATCTTAATAGGTTTGCTTCTAAGAAGAAGATGTTCTGATCAAAACAAATGTCCAGGTTATTTAGTAAAAATAGTCAACTCCTTATAAGTTAATAAACTGGCATCCTGATGTGTACCTTAGTCTCAGTTGAGCTGAGTCATAGAAAGTCTGATTCATCTTTGTTGAAGTGACAAGTTGAGCTGCTGGATATACAAATCTGAGTATCGATCTAGGTCTGCCAATAGCTGTTTAAGGCAATCACACAACGTAAATGCCATGTGCCCATCTTTTTGTAAGGATTAGTCAGGAAAGCCACCATTCACCCAGTAGAGATAGACTAGATTATTGTTTAACAAATAGTCACCCCTCTCCCTCACCAAATGGGACAGAGTACGCATCCCTTTTCCACAGACCTTGCACTTGGCCATGACTTGCTTTGGGCAATGGAATGTGAAGGGATGTGACATGGGTAGAGACTTTACACATTTGTATGGTTTCATGTGTCCTCTTGTGCTGCTGTAATCCTCCAAAAGAGCAAACTCCAGGTGGCCACTGCCTCTGCAGGCTGGGTCTCAGAATTCAACATGTGGAATAAAACCAGATCTTAACTGTAGCCTGCAGAGTAAGTAAAAAATATGCGCTGTTGTAGACTACAGAGATTTCGAGTGTTTTTGCTACACTAACAACAATAACAACAACAACAATAAAAAATATATATATATGTATGTATATATAACTAATGCATTCTGGTATTTATCACAATCTTTTTTGCCTTTTGTGCTTTTCTTAACTTGACCTATTTCCATTTAGATTACATTTCTGCGCAGTTCTGACCACTGGAATCAAGGCCATTTATCACAATGTCTGTTTGTCTCCGCTGGATCTGGTTTTTGGGCTCAGCCTTTTAGTATTTAGACTTCAGCTTTCATGGGTGAACTAGTCTCCCCATTCGCTTCTTGGGTCACCTTCATTGCCTGTGATTAGAATCCTTCACCTTATTTTCAATTTTCTGAAACAAAAACTCCAACTTGCGTCCTGACTGGGGCTACTTTAGCTCGCTTACAGTAAGAGAGCAAAGGGGAGGCCTTGGACTCCGATCGCCCGTCAACATGAATTCAGCAATGCCAGGCCACTCTGTGACACCTGAGGCAACAACCAGCCTCTTAGTCTTCTCAGTCCACGATACTTCCAGAAATGGGAGAAAAAAACAGAAACCAGGCGTTTCCAAAACTGTAAACAGTTAACTGGGAAGGTATGAGGCTAGGAGTGAAAGATACAACCTTTCCTTCCACAACTCAGATTTATTGTGCCTCTTTGAGCCCCAGTCGTCAGCTTCATTGTAGTGGCCAGCCTCAAGCTCTACGGAAGACTTGATTATGGTAAAGTGGAACGAAATATCCCTGCTTTCTGCCTCGATTCCCAAGCCCACAGTTGTCACTCAACATCTCCCCCTCCATCGGCTTTTCCAAGTTTCCTCACCAACACCTCAGCTGTCTAGGTAGTACCTTTACTGGGGTGACCATGAGCATGATTCTCTGAGGTTGTAGTTGCCATCTCATTCAGAGCCACGGTTACTGTAACTACTCACTTATATTTGTCCGAGGATATGAAGTATAGGAGTTATTCCAGTGGGCTTCCTGGGCTCTAGACACACTCTTTCCTATCCCCCTGGTTAAGCAACAGCCCTAGAGAATCGAGGTCATCAAGGTCAGTGACCCCTATGAATAAAGTAACACCTACTTTGTCTGCTGGGTCATTCACATGTCCTAAATGACAGGACAGAATTTGTAGTTTTAAGTTCAGTGTTTTTCTTACACTGAGGCCTAGTAGAAGCTGTCTCTTCTTGAAAACTAAAACCTCTATCAGCTAAGACTAATGTTTCAAAGTTGGGAAGCACAAGTTCCACAAATGAGATATTCGCAGTTTATTGAGACGGACCAATCTGCTTTGACTACTTGGAATACAATGTGTGCATTCTAGCTCTTGGGCACTGCATAAAATATATGCCATTGGTATGCATTTACAGTGTCATAGAGTTAACCAGCCCATAATTTTAATGTCATATAGCTCATCCGGCCACTTCCCAGAGATTTGGAGTACATTATAATTGTGTTCATTGTGGCTTCTCCTTTGTAATAAGATGGGTCCCTGGGTCTGAGATAGTGTTGGGTGGGATTGTATGCTAATAGATCTTTAGGTAATAGTATCCGGTTAGAAGCACTGCCACTGAGAGTTTTCCCACCAGCTCTCTACCTGAAATAGTACACGAGAGAAGGTGTGAGTTACATGATCTTGTGGTCATGGAGAAGAGGGAGTTGGGGTCCTTTGATACAGGAACCATCCTGCATCTGTCTTGGACAGGGGAAAACGAAACAGGGGAGCTTCTGTTTGGGGGCCACACGGTGGACTGAAGAGCAATGAAATGTGTTTTCTCTTGGGCATTCTGCTGGTGTTTGCTGCTGCAGTCTATTGGTGAGGTCACTTTGGGTATAATCTTGCAGCTCAAAAAGTGGTAGGGAGAAAATTATCCATATCTGTTTGCTGAGTAGACCCCATCTCAACCCACACTCCTGAATATGATGACTGCATGGCTCTCAGGCAAGGAGGGTTGCTCTACAATCCTTAGCAAAACCTGTAGTACTCTGGTCCTCCAGAGAAAGGAAAAGAAAAAAGAAGCTTTTTCATCTTACTTCTATACCTTTCCATAGGATAAAAGAGAAACCAGGGTACCTGCCACACCCTATTAGTGAGAAACAAAGGATTCTCATGAGAAGACAAAACAAGCCCTCCCTCTGCCCAACCAAACCTTGCTCTCCAATTCACTGCAATATGGCTGCCCTTGGTTTGATGCAAGGGTTGAGAAAATCGGTGAGGGTGATGTAGGGGCAATCTGTTAGACATCTCTCCTAGGGTTCCATAAAGAGAACTTAGCCCCAGCGGTCTCATGATCCTTTCCAGCACCACTTTCACTGCTCCATCCCTAGCCTTTCCAGTGTTCTTCATGTCCTTCTCTCACCCTAAAATGCATACGCACATTTCACAAAGCAGTATCTATTCTTGATGTGAGTACTACATTCAATCTACATTCTATTTTAACTGATTCTGTTGTGTCTTAATCAATAACTGAGGACAAACAAACAAACTAACAAAAAAATCCACAAAAAGCAAGTAAGCAAAAACTTATCTTAATGCCGCTCAATTGACTTTATGACTCAATCCAGTTTGAAAAACCAAACTATGGGAAATTTGGAAATCCTGTCCTATCCTAACAGGACTAGTTTTATTTTATTTTTTGTTGTTTATTTGTTTTTACAAAACAACTAGTAAGTAAAAAACTCAGTTTGGAAACTCAAAGTTTCTCAGTGGTCTCTTGGTTCTAGGAAATACCATCAGCTTTTCCCAGGAGCAAGGACCTGAGAGCTTGTCCAGAGAGGTGGCAGACTGCCCAGGAGCCTATCTTAGGAGTACATTAAAATGAATGTGTTTCACATTTGCAAAACATTGTCCTCATTATAGGACCTTCTATTGTCTCAGTGTGAACAAGAGCCACAGTAGAGTAATAGCTGCCAAAAGCTAAATCCCAATTCTGGCTGCTTTCTTTCTTTTTTTTTCTTCACAGCGCACTGACTAAGAACTCTTCTGCTCATCAAACAGGTCTCTGGGTTTAGACACAACTACAGCCAACAGTAAACAAGGATACAGCTTTTAATAGCAAAAAGTAGTTACTCTCCTTATTCCCATTGAGAATAAAAAATCTAGGCAAAAAAATATTTGAAATAGTCAGAGAACAACATAAAAACTCAACATGGCTAATTTGGTTTGTCCAAGGACAGAATGAGCCCTCCCAGGTTAAAGCCTTCCCCCTGGGTGAGGTCTGCCTCCCCTATACTCTCACCCCTGCCAACCCATTGTATGGATATGGATGGGCATGGTTAAGAGGCCACATTAGGAAAGGGATATGATTAGTGGGAAGGTTTGAAACTATTACAATTTAGGATCTTAAAACTCTCCTGAAAATAACTGCATCAGATCAGAAAATGGGACATTACTCTAACGGCACATGGCGGCTCAGGTGACTATTACAGTTTGCTAAGGTTCACCAGCCACATGTGCTCTCTCTCATTTTACATTTCCATAGGTCCACGGGGGTCAAGACTAAATGGGATGTTGTGTCCTGGAAGCTGTAACGATAAGTTTCAAGAGAAAATGGCAGCATGAACCTGTCCATTTTTATCCGTGGTGTGTTACAGACAGCACTATTTCTACAATGTAGAAAGGTGTTATAGAATGAACAAATGAATGAATGAATGAATGGGTAGACACAAATGCATTGTCAACTAAGATGGGGATTGATACTTTGAAATAACAGAAAATATTTATGTTGGTCTATGCTCCTGGTTCCTGGCACAGGGCTTCTAAAACCCTTGGAATTTTCTTGGTAATACGAATGGCTTCTGTTATGTCTTTTGTTAGAATAGGTAATCTTGGTGGGTTCCTGGATTAGTGGCAGATTAGTTTCAGAATTGAACTGAATTGTTGTACACCCAGGTAGGTTTGCAGAGAATTTCTTGGTGTGAGGAATAAATCCAGCATCTAGTGTCAGAAGGGTTGTGAGTGTGGCAGTAGTGTAAGAGTAAAGAAAAACAAGGGGAAGCTTTTTCTTTACAAGTATGTTTAAATAAAATTCATCAAATGCATTTCCTGCAGGAAGTCTCAGGGCCTTTTATGCATTTTAAGTATTCCAATGAGGGCAAAATACACAGGTTCTTCAACACAGCTGATCGTTCAATCTTTTGATATAGATGTTGCATGGAACATACTCTGGAAACCAGTGTTTTAGACACAAAAATATACACTTTGGCCACAACCAAAACTGAGTCTATATTGAAATTCTGACACTGATTCTTTAGCTTTGCACAGAAAGATAGTCATAGCTTAGATTATCTCATCTTAACTTTTAAAATGTTAGTTTTTTTAATTGTAGCAAGAGCAGCAAGTGTACATAATGCATTTTCTCTCATTCTTTATAAAAATACTCAAATTTCTCCTGCCCTTCTCTATCCCTCAAACACACTAATCACTCTTGTTTTCTTTCAATTAATCTTTTCTCCCCCAGTCAGCAAGCAAATATCATTATTGAATGCTAACTTTCAAACCTGCAGATAAAATATTCTTTGATGAGTCTGTCCCTATAATTATTTGCAGGATAATCTTTCATTTAAATATTAGCAAATTGTTGGCAATCTCTTTTGCATACCAATGAACTATTCATTGACAATTCTCTCTGGTTGTGTTCTTAGTGCAAGTTTTAAAGTAAATAATGCTGGCTTATGAGCTGACAAATCTGCTGTTGAAATACTTCCATTTTCTATCCGCCAGCTGTCCTCTCTGAGACGCAAGATGTAATGAATCCCAGAAAGAGGATTATATAGTACCACCTATTCCATTAGGATATTTTATTTCTAAGCTTGAGAGCAGCCAGTTGTGAGCTTAAATATTATACCATGGAGTTTTTGATTAGAATGTTTTTGTTATTCATTTTAACCTGTGGGGGTGCAAAATGTACTTCTAATTTAATTTTTGAAACTGAACACCAAAAGTGATTACTGCTACTATGTTCCTTCAAAGAGTTTCTGGACAGAAAAATGGTTATTAGCTTTGTGTTCAATGTGTGCTGCAGTGAGCAAGCAACAAAAGAAAATCTCTAGCTGTTGGCAAATAGAATAGCATCCATTCATTTTGTGGTCAACAAAATCTTTTTGGATACCTACTACGTGTATGTCACTGTGTAATGTGTGTTGATATAGAATGTGTGTATTCCTGACATAAAGTCCAGCATGTAGTTGGTGCTTAATAATTGGAACTCTTTTCCCCAAGTCTATGCTGTGCTGAGATATTGGGTAAAACAGGTCATTGGAGCTGTTTGCCCCCAGTGCTATCTCAGTTGATGTCACGTCAACATTTAGTGGTGAGAGGGGAGACAATGGACCTTTAGCTCCACAGGATTCCAACCAGCAGTAGAACCTAGTGGATTAAGATGCTGTCAGCCCAGTCAGAGAATGGAGAGGTTCTAGCACTGATTTGCTGCTAATGAGAACTGGGTACTTTATTCTTTTATATTGAGAACAATAGTATTTTGATTGTTGTAACTACTCAAAAGGATAGCATTTTCAAAAGCAGACCTGTACTGAAAATATATCACCATAATTATCCTTTCAGTTTGCTTGCTCAAGGGCTCTCTCTCAAGGAGTACTTTGACCTACCCTAAAATACTGTGACTTTCTCACTTCCATCCTTACTTGCCTTCTTGTTCCGCTTGAATCCCAAGGTTCATCGTTCAACTCATTCTCATATGGGCAACTTCAATCTACTTGCCCCTTTCTTCCTTCTTCACAAAGTTCCAATCCTAGATAAAGTAACCTCTGTGTGCCTGTACCAGAATGGCTGAACACCACTGGAGAAAACCAGTCAACCTAGAAGACTGATTTTGCTTTAATTTTGTGATTTCACACTTCTAAGAGACTCTCTGAGCTGCACAGAATACATATTACCCTACTCTCATAATCTTGCTCTCCTACTCTCTCAGTTGACTATTTCATACCTTCTCTTTTCTACCCAAACTTCCCACTGTAATTCCTCCCCTCACTCTCAGCAGTTGATATAACTCTATGCTTTGGAAATCAAAAGACATTAGAAGAACACCTCATTTTTGGTGAAGCTGGAGAATTTCTTTAAGGCTGGGTGACAGGGCTGGCAATCCTCTTAACCATTTCATGGTATTGCCAAATTCCTTTCCTCCTATCTTACCTTGACTCTGACAGTGTGGATGCCTAAGTTCTGCCAAGGACATCTTTGTCTACGTCAAGATGTGACTCGTAATCCTTATTAATTATGGGCTACTGGCTGGAGCAATTATCAAACTCTCCTCCCCCATTTTTGCTTCTTCTTATATTTTTGTCTCTTAGCCCCAGACTTAGGCAAAAGCCCATGAGTGCTGAGATGGAAGATAACATAGAAGAATGACTCATAAAAGGGGACTCTGAGACTTTAAGAGCAGAATTTGAAGGAATTGGAGTGCCACAAAGATGATTGGGAAGAGCCAAAGATGGATTGTTTTCGTTTTTGTTTTTGTTTTTTTTTTTGAGGAAGATTAGCCCTAAGCTAACATCTGCTGCCAATCCTCCTCTTTTTGCTGAGGAAGCCTGGCCCTCAGCTAATATCCGTGCCCATCTTCCTCTACTTTATATGTGGCACACCTGCCACAGCATGGCTTGCTGAGTGGTGCCATGTCCACACCTGGGATCTGAACCGGCGAACCCCAGGCCGCTTAAGTGGACCATGCACACTTAACCACTGTGCCACCGGGTCGGCCCCAGGAGGGACTGTTTTGACAAAGATTTCATTTCTTGAATTTTATTTCTTGAGCTAGAAGTGATACATTTCAATAAATAACAGAGATTATAAGTTTTAAGCCGTATTTACATATTTGCCATATGAACACTGGATGTTAACGTGCGAATTGTTTCTACAAATTATTTTAGGAAATTCTTGTATTTACACTTAAGGTATTTCATTAAATACAGCCTTAACTGAAATGTGAGTTTTGTAATTTTTACAGGACTAATTTATAGCAACTAGGTTGTAATTTTTAAATCATTTGTGTGGAAGTTTATGACAATACGATGTTCATCTTCCCTCTTAAACTGTGACTCAAAGAAAGTAGAAACAATTCATTCACTTTTCAAAATTCGTTCTTACAACAAGAAATATTTATGAAGCCCCTAAACTATTCCAGGGTTTTTTTATTCTAGGCTTTGATATTTAAGATATAATCAAAGGAGATGAAATTATTGTCTTCTAAATGCTTACATTCTGTGGAGAGAATATATAATAAACATATCTACATATGCTGGTAGATGTATTTATGTGTACTATGTGTGTATTGTGATAAATACTACAAAGAAAAATAAAACAGGCTCATGAAAATGTAATACAGAGTGTCAGGGATGGGCAACTATTTTAAATAGAATTGTTAGCAAAGGCCTTATCAAGTAGGCCATATTTAAGTAAGGAAGACTGGAAAAAGCAGATTGGAGGAGGGCAGCAAGAGCTGGTCTTTTGGTATGTTATCTAGAGGTGTCTAGCAGGTGGTTGGATGATGGGTCAAGTAAGAAGTAGGATTAATAAGTCTAGATGTGTTTGGGGGCATATAAACTAGAGAGGCTTGGCTGGTGGTTAGATCATGAGTCTAAAATTACAAGTGAAATTTGGACTACAGATAAAAATTTGAGAGTTCTCAGAATTCAGAAAATATTTAAAAATCATAGGAATGAATGATTTTAACTATAGTCAAAAATCAAAAGAATGAATGAAATCTTTAAGGAGTAACTATACATAAAGTTGAAGATATTTAAGCCTGGGTCACTGCAGCACAGAGCAGGAAAGAAGGTCGGTAAATAAACATGGTGGTGGGAGCATGATTTTGTTTTCTCAGTTTGACGGGTAGAAGCTTATTACATAAGAGTGAAGATCGGAGCTGGCATTGGAGGGTTTAGTGTAGAGAATAGACTGTAAGATAACTATCCAGGAAAGTGGAAGATTGAATAGACTGATGAAATAGCACGGGATTGACACCAGCACTAACAGCCAGTTTGAGTTTAGAGATTATAGAATTGACATGAAACCACAAGCTTGATTCCATTTTTCTTCAACTATGTTCAGACGTACAGGGGCTGGCAAAGAGTAGTGTAAAGACTTTCATTTCACTAGGGTAAGGCTTTGACTTGGCGAATTCAGGGGAAAAAGAGGGTAGCATATTGAAATTTGATTTAAAAGATTGACAATAATGAAGGACTATGGACTATAAGTGGAAGTAAATATAAAAGTAAGGTCCTGAGCAGTGGGAGAAGCAATAATGATGTGGTAGTATCAATGTAATACAGATTTCTGAGCTATAAAAGAATTGTTGGAATTGGATACCAGTGAAAGTAAGTTGGAATGCCAGGAGATGCTGGTTAGAAGATGGAAAGTTTGGAAATCACATTACAAAGAGTATTCAACTGTTGGTAATGATGAGATCTAGAGTATTGATTTGGATGGTTTTCACTGAAGTAGGAGTTATACTCCATCACTGAAGCTCAAAACTATTAAAAGAAATACAAAACCAACTAACAGACAAAATACACACCCAAATATTAAATTCACAATGTATGAAATCCAATAAACGAATTAGCAGACTTAACAGAGAAGTAGAGAAAATGGAGCCATTACTAGGATAAAAATAAGTCAGTATAATCAGACCCAGAAACGACACAATTAATGTAATTAGCAGACACTGAAACAGTTTGTATGAATATATTCTATATGTTCAAGAATCAAGAGAAAAAGCATGAGCATGTTAAGGAATGTCATGACCATTATAAAAAGTATCAATATTGAACTTCTAGAGACAAAAACAATACATTATCTGAGGTGAAAACTGCACTGGGTTAGATTAACAGTGGATTATATATATCATTAAAAAAAGATTAGTGAGGGGCTGGCCCTGTGGCCTAGTGGTTAAGTTCACATGCTCTGCTTTGGCAGCCTGGGGTTTCACCAGTTCGAATCCGGGGTGCAGACATGGCACCGCTCATCAAGCCATGCTGAGGTGGCGTCCCACATGCCACAACTAGAAGGGCCCACAACTCAAAATACACAACTATGTACCACAGGGCTTTGGGGAGAAAACGGAAAAATAAAATCTTAAAAAAAAAAGATTAGTGAAATTTAAAACAGAGCAATAGAAAATAACTTAAAATGAAACACAGAGGAAAAAAAAGATTGAAAAAATAATAAACATCAGTGATCTGTGTGGATGACTCAAGTAGCCTAGTAAACATGTAATTGGAGTCCACAAAGGAGAGAAAGAAGACAGAAAAGTATGTGAAGAAGTATGGACTGAAAATTTTCCAGAATAAAATAGAACACTACAGAAATAATTCCACTCATACATGGGCAATTGATTTCAACAAAAATATGAAGGCAATTCGATGGAGAAAATATAGTTTTTAAAACAAATGGTGCTAGAACTATTGACCATCCATGCACATGTGAAAAAAAGAAGTTTAAGCTGAATCATGTACATATGCAAAATATAACTAAAAAGTGGATCATAAACGTAAATGGAACACAAAAATAAACTTTTTAAAGAAAATATAGAGGATATATTTATGACTTTTGATGAGGTAAAGATTTCTTAGACATAGCATCCAAAGCAAGAACCTCTACAAAAAAAGAATTATAATTAGAACTTCATGATAATTAAAAACCTCTGCTCCTCAAAAGTCATTGCTAATTAAAGGAAATTAAATGCCTAAGGCTGATAGAAAATATTTGTAAAACATATATCTGATAAAGTATTTGCATCTATAATATATAAAGAACTCTCAAAACTAATAAGAAAATAAAAATTTGATTTAAAAAATGAGCAAAATATCTGAACATATGCTTTACCCCAAAATATGCAAGAATAGCAAATCAGCAAATGAAAAATGTTCAACATCAATAATCGAGTAAAATTATAGTAAGGTATAATTATATGTCTACAAGACTTGAAAAAGAAAACTACTTGAATATGCCCATTTCTGTAGACAACAGAGAGAGCCTGGAACTCACATACGTTGCTGGTAGGAATGCAGAATGGCACAGCTACTTTGGAAAAGCAGTTTTTACTTTCTTACAAAAGTAAGCATACATTTATCATATGGTGTAGTGCTCCTACCTGTAGGTATTTACCCCAGAGAAGTGAAAACTTAAGTTTACACGAGAATCTATCTGCAAATGTTTACAGCAGCTTTAATCATATTCAAAATAATGTGCACTCGCAGTTGCCTTCCTAATCTAAAATGTCTCTAACACTTGCAGGGATTTTTAAATCATTACTTAACTAAAAATTTATAAAGCAGACCCTCAAGGTCATGAGTTCCTTGAAGTAAGGAACTCTGTTTCCCTCCTTTCTTCTTTCTTTCTTCTCTTTCTTTCTCTCCGTCTCTCTCTTCCTCCCTTTGTTTCTTTTTCCTCTCTCTCTTTATCCTTCACTGTGAATGGATAAATAGTGGTAAATCCATACCATGGAATACTCCTAAGCAATAAAAGATAATAAATTATCGTTACAAAAAATAACATGGAAGAATCTCAAATGCATTATGCTAAGTGAAGGAAACCAATATTTACCTTCTATATCACTCCCTTATAGGACATTGTGGGAAAACACAAATCACAGGGACAGAAAAGATGTTAGTGGTGCCAGGGCTTGAAGGTGGGTAGAGGCACTGACTGCATAGGAGAAGGATGACACTTAAGGGTGATAGAAATGTTCTATGTATTGATTGTAGTAGTGGTTACATAACTGATTGCATTTGTCAAAATTTATGAGCTGTACACTCACTGTGTGTAAATTATACCTTGATAAATCTAATTAAAATATTGGAAGGATAGTTTACATGGATATTATACTAACCAAGAATTACAATATGTATATCTTTAGTGAAAGTTACAATGACTCAAGTGCTAAAATCTTTAAGGAATAAAAATGGGGTTTGAATGTGACTTAAACCAGTAGTGTTATCATGGTATTTTCTGATTCCATGAGTTCTAAACCTGGAGACTTTTAGGGAGAAGGTTAAATGAAAGTAAAAGTTTAAATCAAAGCTTGGGAACCAGCAGTAAGAAGGAACCTCCTTGATGTGCATGAAGGGTGTGGATGAGTGAATAGTCGTGCTTTTGAGATTCCAGAGGAAGCAGAATTCTCCGTGGTGAGCCAGGTTTCTGTTACAACAAGAACAGCATCAAAAAGTAAGGAATGAGGTTGAGGTATGAGAGAATTTACTGGTGACTAACCGTTCCAAAAGTTAGAGTGCAAGTCTTGAGGACGTTGGTGATGAATGGAAGAAAGGTCAGTTTAAAAACATACATGGGAGTGAGATTGCAAGGGGTGCAGGGAGACTGGGGCTTATTGACCTTATGGTGGCAAATGACTTCAACATCCATGAACCACAATAGGACTGTGGAGTTGAAGCTCTGAGCATCAGTAGGGAGGTGAGAGCAGAGGTCCTGGACGGAGAACACAGATCTTGGGAGGCCCCTCTCCTCTTGTGCTGAAAATGCTGCTGTGTAGAAAAAAGGAGGCCTTCCTTCACATGGAGGGTTTTAATGTATCTCCAATGCTTCATTCTGTAGTTTTTAACATCTGAAATTCACTTAATAAGTACTTTTAAATAAATGGATGAATAAAGGAAACAAGTTAGACATTAAAGAATCCTTTGTCTCATCACATTTCTTGATATTCAGTCTTGATTTTTAGAATCCATATTTATGTATGACAACAATCTTTTTAACAAAGTAAAACTAAGTCTTCCCGTTCGCATATTGGTTTTATTCATATTCATTCGACTCCATTTGAAGATGTACTAAGTGGCTGCTGATTGATTGGGCTTGAAAGAATCCACAAGTGCAAAGATCACCTCTTGGATATAGAACAGGTAGTTTGTTACTCTATTGTGTTACTTTAGATTAACACTCTACAGGAGGTATTAATGAAATGTGCAGTGTATAATCAAGCCAGCATAATCCCTTGGTCTGGCTACTTTAGAAGCTTGTTTACACCTTCCTATTTCTCTCACTGGTAGAGTACTTTCAGAAAGAGAGGCAATTCCAATATAGAAAGCCAAGGGCATGTACCCCAGTGCCCGTTATCTAGGGAGCCTGACCAAATATCAGTTGCAGTCCCTACCATGGCAACCTCGGGCCGGCTGGATTCCAGTGTTGTTAGCAACAACAGGTCCATGCATTTCCTGCTAATTTAAGCTGCAAAAGCTCATTCACCGGCAGTATTATAGCCATTCTCTTTGACATTTATTTGTTTTGCTTCTCCTGGGGTTCTGCCTCTTGCCATTATTGCATCTACCACCTTTCATGACTACGCGGCTCTTCAAAAATTAAACACTGATCAACGTTTTAAGGACTAAGAGGAAAGCTGTTTAGAGCTGACATGAAATTTTCTCTTGTTTCCTTAAAGCTTGTTTGCCAGAGAATGAAAAGCTGCAATTACTTTCACGTGATCATGTGTTTTCACACCAATGCTGAATGCACAATTACTCTTGGCTTTGGGAATGAGTTTGAAAAGGGAGACACAAAAAGGTAATCAACTGGGTGTCTTTGGCAGACAAAAGGAGAATGATTCAGAAAGGACCAGAAGGCAGAGGAAATGGCTGCAAACCCCTCTCTACAGAATGCCCACACATTTTAACCATTTTCAGTCCTTCTTTCTGGTCCTTATTATTAAAGAGTTAATCAGTTTTCAAGTGATCAATTAGATCTGTCAGCCCTAACATTAAATTTCCACCAACTCAGACAGGAAGGCAACAGGATTTGCTTGGGTTTTAATCATGGATTTAGTTGCCTGCAGTGTAGCCTGAAAAGAAGTACTAAATGTGGGGCTTTTTAGAGGTGAGAGGTAACTCACACAGTATGGTCTCAGGCATCTCTGAGCTTTGAGAAGCCTCAGGTATCTTATCTTCCCTGGAAAATTCAGAGATGCTAATCTCTAAAGATCATCATACAAGTATTTGAAATGAAATGACACAACATAAGATAAAATAATATCACATAACATAACAAACATATTTCATGGGTACCAGAGTGGTGTCAATGGAGAGTTCCAGCTTTAAAACAGGCCAGAGCAAGGCTTGAATATACTGTGCCACTGACTGGCTGCCTGGCTTTACACCAGCCACTTAACTTCACTGAACAAGAATTCCCTCTTCAGCAAATTGAGCTAATAATTCTTACTTTGCAAAGTTTTTATCAGCGTTTGGAAGAAAGGTAAATGGATTGGACAATGGAGTTTGACTAGAGAACTGTGTTCCAGAGTCTCCTGATGATAAAAATCACTAGAAGCTTTTGTTAAAAATAGTAGTTGCCAATTCCTTCCTTTAGAGAGCCTGATGCAATAATTTAGGGTGAGATCTACAGTGGGGAAATACTAGGTAAGGATTTGGGTCAGATTTCTGGAGAATGTTGGATTTCATCTGGTTTTTGAAAGCTGGTAGGACTTCTGGAGAGGCAGTATAGAGACAGGCATTTTTAAGTAGCAGGCACTGGCAGGGCACATTCACGGAGATGGAAGTCTGCAGGGAACACTATGAAAGGCCAGAGAGTTTGTATGTAAACCTCAAATAAGAAGAAATGGGCATAAGAATGGAACAGAATACATTTGGCATGAAAATTTGAAGAGACCTGATTCTTACATGTATGTAAACCAGAAAAGAGACAGCGTTCACTGGGACCATTGCATATGCTAAACTTTCCCATAATTCCTGAGGCAATATAGTCAGATGAGGGATAAATTCATCTTATCACATATGCAGAGTCACACTTTATCACATGTTACTGCCCAAGGGGAGTCCTCCACTCTCTGCAAGACATGCCCAATAGTCAGGAGGCGAGGTGGTAGGAGAGAAAGGGTTTCTTTATTATAGCTTGCTAGCAAGAGGAAAGATGGCTGACGAAAAGAGCCATCTTATAGAACAAAGACTACAGGCCAGTTATATAGAGAGTTGGTCTCCCGGTGGGGGAGGCTGCTGGTCTCCAGGTGGGAGCAGACATCTGGTCTTAGCTCCAGCTGGTCCTTTGTTTTACTGGATATACATCAGAGATTGGAATGATGCCCTATACCATGATCCTTCAGCTGTCATTGATGTTGGCTATCAGCATAGACTCTCTGTCCGAGGGGTCATCACATTCCTAAAGAACTCAGAAGAACAGTTATCATCTTAAAATGGCTAGGAGGGGCCAGAAAATCTACAGAGCATGTCTGGGCTAGTTAATGAGAAGTCATTCAAAGTTACAATATGGCTTCTTTTCTACAATATGGCTTCCCTTATATTAACCTTGTGTTGAGCTGGTATCACATGTACAGAGTCACACTTCTGCATACACACTCATTCTCCACACTTCAGACGAAAACACATGAGAATCCATTAGTAGGTCATGAGTAGGAATGTCTATTTTGATCTCACCAATACTGCTTCCAACTACCCTTCTGAAAGTCTGACCCAGCGCACACCATAACTCTAAAAGGTTTATGCTTTTCTCTAAACATATCACACTTTTCTGCTCCCTGGAGCTTCAATGTCAGCCTTCAGTAAATGGTACAAGAATCTATTTTGTTGGTGATTTACCTGCAGGGATTCATCCTTGCTTTCTTATTTAGCTTCCACCTTGAATTTAAATGTTTTATACTTATTTTTCACCAGTAATCATAAGCCTGAGGCCAATGAATGAATCTTGAGTAAAAGAATAAATGAGCTGGACTCATTCCAGAACCTAATTCACGTCCTGTGAGCAAGTTGGGAGGCTAGGGAATTAACTGTTTCATACCAATAGGATATTTTATATTACATAGGTCTGCTTTCTATAAAAGTTAGTTTGAGAACAAGAGTAATTATAAATGCACTTTTTGTTGTTGTGGGTCCCACTCCAACATAGAAGTGCTTCAGAAAGTATACTGTGATAGAGTGTTGGATTATGCCAGAAGACACCATGAGGATTTTAACGTCTCCTGACTGGTTTTCCTGCCTTTAAATTGGTCTTTCTTTCCCTTTTTTAAATAGACTTTATTTTTTAGAGTAGTTTCAGATTCACAGCAAAATTGAGCAAAAGGTACAGTGATTTCCCATATACCCCCTGTCCCCACACATGCATAGCCTTCCTCAATATCAATATCCTCCACCAGAGCAGTACATTTATCACAATTGATCAACCTATACTGACACATCTTAAGCATCAAAGTCCATAGTTTACTTAGGTTTCACTCTGGGAGTTGTACATTCTATGAGTTTGGACAAATTTATAGTGACATGTTTGCACCCCTAGAGTACTATACAGAGTGTTTTCACCACCCTAAAATTCCTCTGTGCCCTGCAGATTCATCCTTCTCTCCCCGCCAACCCCTGGCATCCACTGACCTCTTCACTGTCTCCATATTTCACCTTTTCCAGAATGTCATATAGTTGGAATCATATAGTATGAAGCCTTTTCAGATTGGCTTCTTTCACTTAGTAATATGCATTTGAGTTTTCTCCATGTCTTTTTGTGGCTTAATAGCTCCTTTCTTTTTAGCACTGAATAATATTCCATTACATTGGTGCTTCTTAAACAATGATTTCAGGTAGGTATATAGACATAGCATTAAATAAATATTGAATTATGCATGAGTAAGTTATTTCTATTTTTAAGTTGTATTTTACATTTTTCTGATTACACCAAAATAGAAATTCAGCAAATAAGGCTACTACAGGCTTATATTTCCTCATAGTGAAGTAAATTTCATTTTAACATAATACGTGGGTAAGCAAAAACAATGACTCCATGCAAATTAACAGTATAAATATATTTAAGAGTAACAGTTCATATAAATGTAATAACACTAGAAGTTCATATGATTGCAGCAAAATTATAAAGATCATCTTATAATAACAGTGGTTTAAGAAACTTTGCAGCCAGAATGACTTTTTAAAATCCAGTTTTAATTACGCCACATTCTTCTTAAAGCCTTTCATTGAAGCCCCATCTCAGAACATCCACCAGGGACTTCTCTTTCTCTAAGCTTCTTCATTCAATCCCTCAGCAAGTTCTACCTCTAAAACATGTCTTAAATTTGTCTATTCTCTCAATTTCTACAACCAGCCTAATCCAAATCTCATCGTCTACGCGCTGTCAGCAAGAGTCTTCTAAATACCATCTTCCTCTGCTCTTCCCACTCTCCCCACCCCAATCCAAGTAGCCAGAGTGGTCTTTCTAAATTCTAAGTCGGATCAGCTCACCTAAACTATAAGGTGATGGCAACTTGTGAGTATTTGGTGATTTTCAGCTCTACTGAAAATCCTCCAGTTACTGAGAAGAACATAATTGAACTGAGAGTCATGGGGGGAAAAGATGAATTTATTGCCCAGGCTTTGGAAACTCTAGGTACTTGGGATCCTGATCACTTCTCAGGAATCTTTTCCTTCTGTCCTTGTTATTTCCAGCCACACTGGCCTTCTTTGGGCCCAAGGATATGCCAAGTTCATTTCCAGCATGGTTGGACTTTGTACTAGTTGACCTAGAATGTGCTTCCACCCTCCTACCCATCTTCAACCCCTAAACACTACCAATCTGCACACCCATTCTCACTGAGCTTTCAGATCTGAGTTTTGGTGGCCGCTGAACCATATCATCAAAAGACAGCACATTCTGGTGCTGGCCCAGTGGTGCAGCAGTTAAGTTTGCATGCTCCACTTTAGAGGCCCAGGTTCTCGGGTTTGGATCCCAGGCACAGACCTAAGCATTGCTTATCTTATCAAGCCATGTGTGGCAGGCATCCCACATACAAAATAGAGGTAGATGGGCACAGATGTTGGCTCAGGGCAGATTTTCCTCAGCAAAAAGAGGGGGATTGGTGGCGGATGTTAGTTCAGGGCTAATCTTCCTCAACAAAGAGACAGCACATTCTGTTTGCATTATTTACTTAGCTCTCATTGTGAATTTATTTGTTTTATTTTATACTTGCTCCATTTATTTTCCGTTTTCCCCACTGGGGTATAAGTTCTATGAGAGCAAGTATCTGTTCCACCTCATGTATTGCTTTGTCCTCGTACCTGGAGCAGAGCCAGGTCCACAGCAGGTGCTCGGGAAGTGGGAACCAACTGAAGACGGACTGAGCCATCCACCTCCACAGTTTCCTCCTGGACTCAGGCACACTTTGTACTGTCTTGTCCTACTTTCCTCTTTCTCATTTCCTCCCTCCTCAGAATGCTATTTTCTTCTTAGTTTGGAAATTATTTGCTTTTAGTCTTTAAAAACCTAGAATATTTGAAGGTCTGGGTTGCCTATTGCTCTGCTCTCATCTTAATAATGCCCCTTTTCACTCTCAACAGGACAGAGCTTAAGACCTGGTAGAGATGAAACTTTCCCCTCTTTTAGGAACTCATGGCATTTTGTACACGTTTTTGATTGTTGCATTGACTACATCATATATTAAATATAATGTATATGAGAATGCTTATATGTATACATATGTATAATTTTTAACTTTACATTTTGAAATAATTTCAATCTTTTACATAAGTACTATAAGGAGTTTCTATAAACCCTTTACCCAGCTTCCTAAAATATTAACATATTACATGAACAAATAATAATGATCAAAACCAGGAAGTTATCATTAATACAATTAATAAATCTGCTAATCTATAATTCAAAGTTTCAAGATTATCTCACCGATGTTCTTTCTCAGATCCAGGATCCTGATGCGTTGCCTTCAGTCATCATGAATTCTAAGTGTCTTTCAATCTGGGACTGGTCCTCAGTTTGTCTTTGTCTCTCATGATTTGAAACTTTAAAAGTACTGTCCAATTATTTTGTGAACTGCTTCTCAACTTGGGATTCTCTTGTAATTTCTTCTGATTAAATTGAGGTTATGTATATTTGGCAAGAACAACACAGAAGTGATGTTTTGCGCTTTTCAGTGCATCCCTCTGGAGACACATGATGTCTATCCTCCTGGTGATAGTAATTTGTGATTGTGTGGTTAAAGCATTAGCTGCCAGATTTCTCAACTTCAAAGCTACTATTTTTCTCTTTGTAGTTGATAAGATTATTTGGGGGAGATACCTTGAGACTATGCAAATATTCTTTTTCTCATTATTCACTCATCCGCTAATTTTAACATTCATTATTGATTCTTGTCTGCAACAATTGTAAGCTGCCGTGTTTCCCAAATTATAATTTTCCAATTTTATCATCCATTCTACATTTATCAACTGAAATTTTATTTTAAGGAAGGATCGTTTCCCTTATTCCTCCATTTATTTATATATTCAATTATTTATTTATATTAGCATGATCCTACGGATATTTATTTTATCCATTCACGGCATTATTTATGTTCTTGCTCAAATTGTTGGTCATTAGGATTCTCTCAATAAGTCTATGGTTTAGCTCTTATTATCCCAATCTTAGATTTGAGGATAGAGAGGTTAACTTGCCCAAATTCCTATAGTTTCTTAAAATAAAATAAAATAGACAATAATATCAATAACCACAACCACAGAGCAGAGCAGGGACTGACTAGAAACCAGGTCTTTCTCACGTCAAAGCCAGAGTTCTTTCCAAGCAGTCCATTGTCTTCCACACAGGATGACCCAGGAATCCAGGGAACCAACTGGGAGAAAGGAGATGATCTTCTACCTTCTCTTCTCACTGGCCCCATTTCCTTCCATCACCCGGGAAAGTACCTAGACCAGGAGCAGAGTATTTGGTGGATGGAATGAAGAAATAGTACAGGTTTTATTGACAACGTCTCCAAAACTATATTTGGATAAGCTTTCATGCCTATAAGTATATAAACATATTTAAGGTCATCATGGAAGCTTTTGATCGTCTTGGGGCTTTTGAGGGAACTGTGAGCAAGACACAATGTAACTGAGGGGAGAAAAGGGAGCTGGCTGCTCAGGTCTGGTTCTGGGATTTTTTGCTCTCTTTAGAGGAGACATAGTGAGCTTTGAATGAAGGCAAAATATCCATAAACCTATAATGTGAAGAAACGTGCCAGGCCTGTATAACACTCATGTATTTAATGCTTACCACAGATTCAGAACCCAAGACAGTCTGAAACAATACACTGGTGTTTTTTCCAAAATGACACTCAGAAATTGCAGCATTGAGTCAGAGGTGAGGTGCACACAGGCTTTCCCTCTTGCTAGCTGTGTGACCCTTGGGAAAATCACTTGAGCATCCTAATCCCCTTCCTTTCTTCCTTCTGTCTTCCTTCCTCCTTCCCTCCTTCTCTCTCTTTCTTTATACATTCCATAGATAATGGCATCCAATCAAGTTGCCCTAATAAGCAAACATGCCCAAGAATGGAAAAGTATGTGGTCAGGTTAAGGCACGCCATAAAATGTGTTTAATTTGATGTCACGCTGTATTGCCCTGTGTATTCTCCTGACTTTGAGGCCCCTGTGAATAGGGAAAGGCAGCAGTCTAGAACAGACGAAGTTGAACACTGACATTTTAATGTTATCTTTGTGTTCTTGGAGAAGAAGTTAGATGCACTGATTTTATTCTCCACTGAAATGGCTCACATTCAGGTCATCAATTGTATCACTACTTGTAAAATCAGTAATCAATTCTCTGTTTTCCTGTTTCTTGAACTCTCAGCAGTGTTTGGTGAAGTGGAGTCCTTTATTCTTCTTGAAAGTATTCTGTTGCCTTCTTTTGCTCCATACCTGCCTGGTTTTGTTCCAACCTCTTGGCAATTATTTGGCATCTTCTCCCAGATCTTCCTCTTTTTCCCCACATGATCTAAAGGCTAGGATATCTCTGTGCTGTGCTATCCTCTTGTTTTCGCTTCCCTCTCTAGGTGTCTCTCTAGGTGATTCTATATAGTTCCCTGGCTTGAAATACTATCAATAGGTTGAAGACTTTCAAATTTGTATCTCCATCTCAGAATTCTCCCCTGAGCTCCAGAGCCACCTACTCAAATGCCTTTTCCAAACCTCTGCTTGGATTAATAAGAGGAACCTCAAAGTTAGTATGTTAAATTAAAATATTGATTATACTCTCTTCACATGATCTACTCCATACAGCTTTTTCCATTTCAATAAATGCCACCATCATGCATGCAGTTTCTCTCTTCACATTCAATCCATCATTAAGTCTCCAAAATATATTCTAACTCTCATCATTTGACACAATTTCCACTACTAAAAACTAAGTCCACAACCCATTCATGTCTTACCTGTGGTAATCCAAGAGCTTCCAAACCCATTCTCCCCTCTTCTGTTCTTATTCTCATGCTCATCTTCTGCACTGTGGCCTGAAGGACTTTTCAAGATGATATATAGCATGATATAACTTTGCTAAAATGCCTAAAAAAGTCTTCCATAATCTAGCTTCCACCTAATCTCCCACTCCAGCCCTTTCTATGCTTTCCTTAAACGTGGCCAGCTTTCATCTTTTCTCTCATATAGAGTAAAACTTTCTACCCAAAGATTGTTACAATTGCTGTTAATTTTTCTATATTTGTGTGGATATCTCCTCCTTATTATTAAATCAGAACTCAGCTTCCACCTCCTCTGAGGGGCTTCTCCAGCTTTAATAAAATAGTGACCCATACCCAACTTACAAGTTACATGCTTTCCTCTATATAGTAGCACATATGGGTGCCCTAAATCATTTTCCTTTCCTTCCTCCCTATTTCTTTCTTTCTTTCCCTTATACTCCATTTTTTGTCTTTCTTTATTTCCTCCCTTCCCACTAAAGTACATGCTCCAGAGGAGTAGAAACCTTAAGTGTCTTTTTTGGCTGTTATGTTAGTCCATGGCATCCATGAAGCAAATGCCATGACAAGCCTAAATATATCCAGGTTTGATTAGGAGAAAACCCTGTGTGTAAAGAAATAGGGAGAGAGCTGTATAAGGCCAGGAGACTCATCAGACAGTGATGGAAGTCTGACTCCAATAAAGAAGAGAAGAGGGAGGGTTGGATGGAAGCATCCTAGACTTCTGTGTAGTCTAAGGAAGGTTCAGCAAGGCCATCATGTCCTTGAGCCAAAGTCAGCTAAAAAAGGATTCCCAAGTCTCCCAGAAATGAGTCTGCCTGACCATCCACTCTGTACTTATTACTGGTGAGAGCAGCTGTGAGATATGTGGCCTGAGTGAAAAGACAACAATGAATTTTGAATCACAGCGACAGGGGCCCTCCATCAATTACATTTCCTGTACTGGAAATCAGCCAGGTACATTCTCTGATGCCCACATAACTGCCTTTCACTCAAAAATAAAACCAATTTTTGATGTCCAGTTAGTGTTCAGTGAATGTTTTTATTTTTTCCCCTAAGAGAGTGGGCTGAGAAAATAACTCAACGATAGGCAAGACCCAGTCCTGCCCTCAAGCAGATTACTGTGTAATGATAGACTGACACACAATGCATCGCATTTAGAAAGAAGAGAAAAAGTTAACTCCTCCTAGAGACCACACTGAGAATGATCCATGGCAACCTAGAGAATCCCAAAAAACATCCAAAAAGAGTATTCACAGGTGTTTTATGAAGAATTTTGCTTTGGTTGGATAGATTGTAGCAAGTTGTGTCCTAATAATACGTCTATTAGCCTTGGGCCTATTAGTCTAAGGAGAAGATGTCTATGCATTTTTAAATATATCAAGATGTTAAAGGGGATATCTGATATATATTAAACATGTAAGAATACATAACTGCGTATATAGGAATAAGCTAGTTTTTCAGATAATTTTAAGGAAACATGGTAGATGAGATCACATCAAGTATGTTAAGTATGTTTGTCACCGTGAATTAGAAGTCAAAAGCACATATCCAAAAAAATGCAAAAAGATTCAGGAGGAATAAAAGCCAAAAAGCAGTACAGTACATTCCGGATAGCTAAAATGAAATACAATGAGCTTTAAGCTGTAAAAGAACCAAGGAAGGACTTATAATCACATTTTATCTAAGTAAAATTTCATTTTTCAAGAGCATAATGTAAGGTAATACACAACACTCGTAGAAAAGAGTAGGGAAAAAATGCAACTTGTTAGTCCATTCGCACTACAGCATATTACTGGTAACTTTCTTCCTAAGGTTGTCAAGTGTATTTTAGCACCAGCGGGCCAAGAGAGTTCCTTCGCTTTCAGAGCTAAGGTTCTAGAGGCTCCCTGTCTCCTGGGAACCCTCTTTTCAGAAAGGGCACAGCCCATGAAGACCACCAGCGCTATCTCAGCTCTGTGCACTTCTCTATCAAGGGGCAGTACACTGCCCCTTTACTATGCTCATCATTGCTGCAAATTAGAGTCACACAAGAGTGGACCTGACTCCATAATAAACATCATTTAACCCTGTGCTGCTTTCTCTGTGACCTTGTGTTAAGTGATTTAGTAGGGAAAACTCCAGAGACTTTTAGTTTTTGGACTGAAGGAATTATGAAGCCCTGGGGAATGGTGGGCCACGTGGATTAATGTGCTCTTGGATCCCAGTCTGTTTACGTCATGGATCAGACTAAAACTAACTCAGATGGAGATGGTCATAAAAATCAATCTCTCAAAGTTTGAAAATCCCGAAGCTTAATAATTATATACACCATTATTCACAGAATATATAGAAGTGTGCTTCTGCATAAATCAGTTTGCCTGTAGGTGCCAGTTCTTGGAAAGACAGAGGCAGATATATTTTAAAAAATGACAGTGTCGTTGCTTAAATGAACAAAGAACAGTAACATACAGAGTATTGAAAGAGAGTAAGGTGCAATGTGAAGGTGTTCATTTATTCAATAAATGTTCCACAGGTCCTACCAAATGTTGTGCACAAAGCACCCAAAGGGAAAGATAAC
The DNA here is from genome assembly GCF_021613505.1 of Equus quagga. Lineage (NCBI taxonomy): Eukaryota > Metazoa > Chordata > Mammalia > Perissodactyla > Equidae > Equus > Equus quagga. The sequence continues at coordinate 6,479,408 of NC_060282.1, forward strand.
TAAGTGCCTCAGCAAACACTCTTGGACTTGGATAGCCATGGTCCAGAACACAGGATCAACAAAGGCTAAAGAAGTCCTTGCATTGCAGAGGCTCCTGCATTAATAAGGTATGACTGTGGGAAAGTTTGTGATGCCTATAGGTATATCACAGAATTATTCATTTGTTCATTTAAATGGCTCGTTCTTGATAGCTTACGAAAACCACTTTTGTTATAGGTAGTATTAACAACAATAATACACATATACTCCTTTTGAGCTGACCTGGCATCCACACACGAGTTTATATTCAGTTTCTCATTTGAGTTCCCCAACAGCCTCACGTGGTACCCACCCATGTCCTGTACTTCTAGATCCTATGTCTGTCCCCAGCTTTCCATTGCAAGCACCAATCTCTGTCTGAGGGCTTTCTCTAGCTCTAGGGGCTGGTTTTGCCTGCTTGTGGGTGGGGCGGTGCGGAGGGCTGGAAGTTCTGGCAGTTACCCTCCCCCAGAGCAGCCTTCAGGCAAAGACAGCTGGGATTTGGTAGGTACAACACCCCAGCTTCTTCACCTCTTGGTAAGACAATACTGAAATGTGTCATACACAACTTCCCGTAAGTCCCCAGTAGGACTGAATCCCAGTTACCCCAGTGGTTACCTGCTCACTAATGTCCCCTCTCCTGGCTTGCTCACTTCCGTGTCTAGCTCTGCACTCCCCCACTGGTATATCCTGAGGATACTTCCCAAATTAACGGCTTGCAATCACATTCTTGACTCAATACCTTCTTGGGGGAAGCCCAGCATAAGACATACAGTGTGTTGGACAATAGGCACAACACTCACATTAGGCAAGGGACCCGGGCACAGAGCAATTAAACAACTTGCTCAAGATCATGCAATTAGTAGAAGCAGAGCATTTATGTGAAGAGAAGGAAAACAGATTTGTGAGATGGCTTAGAACAATGGATTTCAGGAACCCCAGCAAAGAGACCAGTTCTAGAAGAGAGAGATGCTCCCTAAAGAGAGAAAAGAATAAGCCCTCTTTGCAATGATAGTGGGATCTGATGTGATCAGGAATAAGATTAAAAAACCCAAACTTTCTAGGCCTCATTTGGTTTATAAAAGCAAAGGAGATACTGCCACATCAAAAATAACGCATGCACACCATATTTGCAGGAAGCAGTCTGTCTCTGTCACAGCAGAGGAAAAGAGCCTTTGGAATGTGAATGTCTTAAGGTGACCCTGGCCACTCCCTATATAAAAATCCAGCTCTTTGGATTGATGATATTAGACAAGGAACATGTACAGCATTAAAACACAAATATTATAAGAAAGTTAAAAATAAGGAAATATTAGAAAAACTTACTAACAGTTTGGAGAACAATCAGCATAAAAAGTAAATTAAGTGTATGGGAAAAAATTTTCTCTAGTTCTTGTATGTTAACATTTTTGTCTGTAACTTCAATAGTTTAAGGAGAGCTTACCTGGATTTAAAATTCTGGTATTATGTATTAGCTATCTATTGTTGTGTAACAAATTAACCCAAACACTGGTGGCATAAAACATCTGTGAACATGTAACATTCTCACACAGTTCCTGTGGGTCAGAAGAAAAGCCAGAAGAAGCAGCAGACAGAGTTTTCCTCATACACGTTTTTTGGTGTTTTGCATTTTGACCATGGGACTTCTGTTATATTCAAAATTAAGTAAGCAGTTTCATTTTCCCTAAAAATGAGGGATCGATTACAGTCCCTTCTCCACTCAGTCCTATCAATACTCAGGTTCCCTTCTTGGACAGCTGATTTTAATAACTAACATTTATAGCATATGGACACTGTTCTCAATGCTTCTAATCTTCTCACCCTCCTGTGAGGTAGGTCCCCATTATTGCTTTCCCTTTAAATATGCGACAATTACGGCACAGAGGGATCAAGTAAGGTGTTTACCCAGGGACATACACTCATAGAAGGAACAAACAGATTTGAACCCAGGCCTTCTGTACTCAAAGCTTGCACCCAAACTATTACTCCAACCTTCCAAAGCAAACAAACGCTACAGATGTAAGCCCTTGCTCAACTGCAATGTTTAAAGTTTCAAAGGTGAACTTCGCCGTGGTTTACACAACTCTCCCAGTGTGGCACTGAGCCAGAGACTGGCCCTGCCTGGATTACTCTGGAAGTCACTGACGTTGCTTTAGGAAAGGTTTCTAGTTCATAGCTTCTTGGTAGGATTTTCATGGTAGAGGGAGATACGAAGTGCAGTACAATTGACCATTCTTCCGATATGTATTTATTTAGGGAGAACGTCATCCCTGAAAGGTGTTAATCTTTGTCCCTTGTCATTTCCAATCAATTTATGATGCAGGGACTGGGCTGTGGACTGCTAAATCAATGCCAATTACGATTGAGTGCCTACGTGGAGGTTCAATTGTCTGGAATGCTGTACCATCCTCAATTTATAGCCTTGTTGCTAAAGAAAACCTGAAATTCCCTTGCAATGCTGTCACCCTTAATTATAATCTTGCAGAAGCATTAGAGATAATGGCACCCGTGTCTTTCACACTAAATTCTTGTGTACAAGACAACTTTGCTAGCTTACATAGGCCCCAGGCAGATAAGAACCTGACACCACACGCTGAAGTGTCCATAATACAAAGAGAACTTGCGTAGAGAGAGTGAGCCACATGTGCTGGGGCAAAAAGCACAGTGCCCTGTTTGATGGGAGAAGAAAGATGAGATGCCATCAGCCTTCTCCACCCTCCATTACACAGATACTCATGCACCATGATGACAAAGAAGAGGAACCCAAATTTTAAGAAATACTATTTCGGTCATAGGTGCCCCTGAATGTTTGTATGGGTGTATAAAGATTTTTGTTTTGTTTTGCTTTGTCTTGACTTCTTTTCCTATGAATTCAGCACTAACTTTGCAAGAAATGCTTTAGGAGAAAGTATTACATTCTCTGGAAGATGATCTGTTGTGCCTAAGATGCCCTGTCTCTCCATCCTCCATCCCAAGCCTCACTGGGTCAATTCCTACTGTTCCTTTAAGGAAAATTTAGTCGCTGCCTCAGCCAGATAGCCTCCCCAAGGTTGTGCCACCTCACTGGACCTCTTCACTGCACTGCTGAGTCTCATGTTTTCCTCTCTTGTGATATTCTCACTCCAATCTCCTACCAAGGGTTCAGGCAAAGGAGAGAATCCCTCTGGAGGAGACAGAAAGGAATTGGCTTATTCTTCCACGAGGTGAGGGTGCAGGAGGGAAGAGGGCCTGGACAGGGAGGAAAAAGAGATCAAGGGAGAAGAAACTGATTGGCAGTGTCTGAGCCAAATCAAAGATCCTAAGTGGAGGAAATGCAGGAGGAAAAGGGGTCAAAAGGATTTATGAATACAAGGACATCTTACAAATTAATATAAACTTGTGTTTTTTTCTTCTTTGTTTCCTTTCGTGTGTGTTTGTTGGATTAGTTTGTTTGATGGTTCATGATGAGCCTTCCCAGTTCTTCATCACATTCTAGGATAGACAGCGAGGATTTGCTTTGTGTTTTTTGTGAGAAGCGCAGAATGAGGTCTGGGTTTGATTCTCTGTCTATGGCGAGGGATGGAGAGAGCAGAAGTAAACAGAGGACACTGGAGGGCAGGAGAGGGAACCGAGAGGGTGTCATCCTTGAATGTTCTCCACAATCTCAGAGAGGCTTGGAAGGCTGTGAGATAGAGGGAGGGAAGAAATATTATTCACAGGTCAATGACTATGCAAATCTCATCTAGGACGATATAGGTTCTACAAGCAAGTGCCTAAAACTTGAATTTGGGCTTTCAAATTAGTCAAACTAACACTATTTCATTCAGAACCTTCCTTTTACTAAATGTGTGACTTAGAATATATTGTACAACCATCTTGGGCTCTGTATGCTCATCTACACATGAGCATATTAAAATCTCTCTCTCAGGGCCTTTGCGATGACTTATTGACAGATACATGTGGCTGGCGGATAATCATCTATCAGTGATTTTTTTATTTGTCCAAGGTGTGGAAGAAAGAACATAATTATTTAGAGAACTAAAGGTCTCTTTCCACATCCCAATACTCTGATTATTCTTCTGAACATTTCGTTGACTGGTGTTTTAAATTGCATGTATCATTCCAGAGTATGTCCAGCCCAGGGTGGGGAACTGTGCTGGGTACTTCTATATAAGACAAGCGCTGATAGCATAAGGAGTGCTTAATTTCTCTATGGAGAGAAAACACCATTCATAAATGATGGAACAAAAGAAAGAGCATTTGAATAAACTCTAAAATGAGTGGGAAAAACTATTGAAAGAGGAAAAGGAGGATGTTCTTAAGAAAGGAGACATGAAAAAGATGGAATTTAAGTTTTGAAGCCCATAGCTTATATTTTTCAAATTCTCTATGATTTCTGAGATGCGGTGCCGGGCATGACTCATCCTCTTGTTTTATTAAAAATAAGAGAGTTTTTTAATATTTCTTTTGAGTTGTAGATGATTTTTTAGCTTTCTGAAGAAACTGAAAGCGCCAAAATTCCCAGTTCTGCCCATTTAATGCTGTGGGGATTAAAATCACTGGTAAGGGCTGAACTGAGCTCCCCCCTCACCCCTCATACACATCCTGCCTCCAAAATTCGAATACTGAAATCTTAGCCTGAGCCCCTCCAAATGTGACTGTATTTGCAGATAGGATCTTTACAGAACTAATTAAATTAAAATGAGATAGTTAAGGAAATTGGCATGCACACATACAGAGATAAGACCACGTGGAGACACAGGGAGAAGACTGCCGCCTGCAAGCCAAGGAGTGAGGCCTGGAACGGATCCTTCCCTCACAGCCCCCAGAAGGAACCAACCCTCCCAACACCTTGATCTTGGACTTCTGGCCTTCTGGACTGTGAGAAAATAAATTTCTGTGGGTTAAGACCCCCAGTCTGTGGTACTTTTTATGGTAACCCTGTCAAACTAACACAACCACTGAGCAACCCAAACTCAACCTTTTCTAGCCCTTCTCAACCCCACTAAACATTATGCAGAGATAACGATGCATAGACATCTCTGAGTCTTGATTTTCCCATTTGTAAACTGAGTCAGTTACACTAAATGAGTTCCCAGGTATCTTCGACCTTTCGTTACATGATGCTATTTGTTAATGCGCAAATTTACTAAATTTGGTATTGGAAATTTTGAAGTAAACCTTACACTTAAATGGTGAACTTTTTGAATTGCCTCATTGTTTGCTCAAGAAATATCTGCCTATATGCACCATGCATAAGTATGAAATTTATGTAGATTCAAGAGGTTTTGTCAACATGGGAGCAAAAGTCTTGGAGTCATAATTTCCCAACAGTACCTGATCCCTTGTCTTATTTGCTGTGTGATTTGGTGAAGTAACTTAGTATCGCTGGTTGCGTTTCTTCATCTGTAACGTGGTAACAATAAAACCCACCACCCCGACTGTTGTGAGTGTCAAAGGAAATATTGTGTACGAGGCATCTAACACAATGCCTGCCACTGATAGAAGTTAAATGGGCTCTAGGTTTCCTTACTGTAAGTTGCAATAGTACCACGGTACCTGGCAGAGTGTCCAGGATAGAGTCATTCTTGGCATTTATTTTCACTGGTTTGATGTCTGCTCAACCTTTCAAACTCATGTTTACCATGCTTTTACTGTTCCAAGTAATAGCACAGATACTGAACATCCCAAATGGCTTATTCATAACACTCCCTTCAAAGAACTTAAAAAAACCAAAGAATTCTAGAGTTAGTGTCATGGTACAATAAGGAAATGCTTTATAATCTGGTTCGAATGCATTACCTTGAGAAAATGTACTTCATTCTTGGGCTTTGAAGTTCATTGATTCCACAGGCACTAAACATTTTGTGGTAGACTCTTTTGTGATTTTTAACAAATGTTTCATATCAGAGAAAGAGTAGTTGTTAACACTGTTTAATGCTTATCAATGAACCCGGGATTCGACTCATAAATTCTCAGCCCTAAAATTAAAGATGCCTCTCAAACAGATAAGAAGAGAGAATAGAATTCAAATAGAATCCCTCATCCATGTGCTGATTCATTAATTCTAATAGAAGATGCCTCTTTCGATTAGGCAAGCCATTCTTAGACAACCCAGGCAGTGTCACCTGAAAGCTTTGAGGATCCATCTGTAGGGAACTAACATGTGTTATGTTTTGCATGTTTCTTTGGGGCTTGCAGTGACAGAGTTTAAAGTAATAACACATTTTGACAGATTCAGTCTTCCTTTTGGTTGTCCAGCTGTTAATTTCATCTGTTTGATCATTTCCTCCATTCAAATATCCATTCTTTCATTCATCTTTGATAAGGTATGTTCAAATATTATACTGAGTTTTTGGTTTAGAAAACACATAAATATTGCATAATCCCTGTCTGCAAAGACTTAAAGTCTAGTGGGAGTGTTAATAAATAACAGCCTGCTGTGGTACACAACAGCAGTAAGTACAAAATGAGGAAAAAAAGAGTGAGTGACGGCATGGAAGCACGAATCATTCCTATACGTGGATGCTGTGATAGGATTCACGTAAGAGCTGGTCTCTGACACGCAGTAAAGCATCATCAAAGTTTTAAAGAAAAACATGGCATATATATGTCTACTTATTTTAAATACAACAGATAATAGGAAATACATTTCATGATAATCTAACTGATGAAAATCAGTCCTTGGGGCTTTGGGGTGGCAGGAAGGAAGAGCTCACTATTCCTGTCTTCAGGGGGCTCACCATCCTGGAATCGTGTCCACACATGTGCTGAGTGCCCCTCTGTCATGACCACCCCATACCATGATATGTATTGAGCATTTCCTGTATATCAAGTGCTATAAATGCAGGTTTTGGTTTAGCCTCTAATTTTTTAACTGGTACTCTGAAATTTTATTGTTCTTTGCCAGACCTCTTAAGAAAACTTTTTATTTTAGAACAATTTCAGCTTTAGAGATAGTTTTGAGATAGTACAGAAAGCTCCCATATACTCTGCACACAGTTTCCCCTATTATGTAATCTTACATTAGGATGGTACAATTGTTGCAATTGATAAAATGATATGGGTAAATTATTATTATCTAAAGTTCGTAGTTTGTTCAGATTTCCTTAGTTTTTACCTAATGTCTATTTTCTGTTCCAGCATCTCATCCAGGATATCAAATTGCATTTAGCCCCCAGGCCTCCTTAGGCTCCCTTGACTATCACAGTTTCTCAGACTTTCCTTATTTTTGATGACCTTGACAGCTTTGAGAAGTACTTATCAAGTATTTTATAGATTGTCCCTTAGTTGGGATTTGTCTGATGATTTTCTGATAATTAGTTATGGGTGTTGGGGAGAAAGACCACAGAAGTAAAATGTTGTTTTCTTTACATCATATCAAGGGCACATATTATCAACACGACTTACCAACATGTTGGTGTTCACCGTGATCCCTTGGTGGAGGTATCTTTTGTGAGATTTTGCCATGTAAAGTTAGTCTTTTTTGTTTCTCTTTCGTACTGCACTCTTTGGGAGAAAGTCTCTAGGCACAGCCTGCACGTAAGGAGTTGGAGGTGATGCTCTCCCTCCTTGAGAGTAAAGTGTCTGCATAAATTATTTGGACTTTGTCTGCACGGGAGACTTGTCAACTCTCCTCCATTTATTTATTTATTGAATCATTTATTTATATCAGCATGGACTCCAGGATATTGATTTTATACTTTGGGTTATAATCTAATAGTACTTTATTTCTTTTGGTGCTGAAACTGTTACCATTTGGGCCACTGTGAACTCTTTCATTCAGCTCCTACCACTGCCTTCTGAAAGGGCATGCTCAAGTGTTTATGCCAGTCCTTAGAAGCTTCTAGATCAGTGGTTCTCATTTGGAGTCATTTTGCTCCCAGAAGGGACATAAGCAAAATCTGCACACGGTTTTAATTGTCACAACTAGGAGTGCTACTGGCATTTAGTGAAGAGAAAAGGAATGCTGCAAAACATCCTACATTAAACAGGACATCCCAACACAACAGAGAATTATCAAGTCCCAAAGTTAAGGAGTTCCAAGGATGAGAAACACTGATTTAGTCAAGCAGGTAGTGGCAGGAAAAGAGAATAAAATAAAGCTATAATTGTTACGATGGTAGGATGCAGAACTTGCAGAGGGAAAAAAAATTCTTTGATTGGCCTGAGTAGTAATATTTGAGATGAGATATAAAGGATGTATAAAATTCCTATTAAACCAACTGTGGGAGGATATTACAAAGAAGTGAGGACAGGTGTGTAAATCTGTCATAGAAGAGCGTGGTGTGTCCTGTGAATCTCCAGGAGCTTGAGTATTGCTGGGGTGTAAACTAAGTGATGGGTGAAAAGTGTTTGAGAGATGTTGTTTTAGATCCAGTGGTTGCTGGACCTTGGAGAGTGTGTTCTGTGGTAGACAGTGTCCCAGGGTAGTGGGAAACCTCCGAGGCTTTAATAAATGCAGTGATTTTAAAGTAGAGCTTAGAGTAATGCTTAACATTATTTCTTCTTTCTTAAGGATAAGCCATATCACACATTCTGGGTGTATCAATAAATTATTTTTGTAGACAAGTAACTGGATCTTGGAATTTTCCAAGATAGCCTAGAGACTATCTAAGCTAGTGCCCTCAATTTTACAGCTGTCTGACATATTTCAGAAAATAAAGCTATTCTGCACCCTTTACGTCATACTTGTGAGCTATGCAGAGGTGAGATTGTTTCCTCCATTTTACAGAGGGAAAAACAGATTTAGCGCTTATGTGATTTATTGCAATTTGTTACGTTATCCTCTCAGGTGCTATGGAGGCGCCCCCTTCGCACAGCGGTTGTGAATCATTTACAGAATAGTAAGAATGAGTTTCAGAAATCTTGTGGGAAGCAGCTCACAATGAGAGAGGCAGAAAAATATAAGACATGGTAGTCTGTAGTCCTGCCTTCATGTTTCCATGTGGCTGTTTATTTCCCTGTGGTGTTGGCCAAGGAATAGCTCTCTCTCCTACAAATGAGCTTCTGCAAAAAGTACTGTCTTTACCTCTTCCACACAATATTTGCCATTGTGGAGATTCAATGGAATAACGTAAATTTATTTATTCTTTCGAAATTTCCTGTGCTGTAATGCGCCAAGCAGCATTTTTCCCTTTGGAAATTAAAAACTGAACAAAATCTTGTCCATGCCTTTCAGAGGTCACAATTTAACTGGGGAAACATATTAAAAACCAAGTCATTTTAAACTATTGTCCACCATGGTGACTGTGACCGTTCTGTGCTGGGTTTTGTGGGGACACGGAGGGAGCCCACATAACCCCCAAGGCTTCCTGGAGGTGGGGAGGCTGGGCGGAGTCTTCCAGATGTGAAAACATGCTATCATATATAACAGCGAGTTATTATTAATGAGGAAATGGGGAATAGGCTCTATGTAGGGGAAGGGTGTAGAAACTGTATTAGCTTTCTAGGGTTACTATAACAAAATACCATAAACTAGGGCCATCAAGGTGCTGGAAAATCCAGTTTGGGATGACAGGTCTCTTCCTGGCTTGCAGAGGGACACATTATTGCTGTATCCTCACATGGCCTCTCTTCTGTGTGTGCATGGAGAGCGAGCGATCTGTTGTATCTTCCTCTTCTTATGTGACACCAACCCTATTGGATTAAGGCCCCTCCTTTATGACCTCAGTTAACCTTAATTAGCTCCCTAAAGGCCCAATCTCCCAATATAGTCACATTGGGGGTTAGGCTTCAACATATAAGACTTGAGGGCACGCAAGTCAGTTCATAACAGACACTTAGGTTTGGAAAATAGAGCTAAACTCAGGGCCTGAATAACCAGAGGCCTCAGCTACCTTAGAGTTTTGCAAAGAACCAGAGAATAGTTGAGTAAAATTGACTTGTCACCAGTTGGAAGTGCAGTTGGGTTGGCTGTGAAGGCCTGAGGAAGCTGTGCCCACAGCCTCCGAGCAGGGCACAGAGCCTGAGAAGTCTACCGCAGTTCATCAAAATTCCAACGAAATCAGAGCTCAAACAAATTAGCTTGCTCATACATCCCGCAGGGCAACAGATGATGCCCAAGGCACAGTACGCATGAAACAAACTCTGGGAGAGAAAAAAAACATGAATACCAACAGCACTTTAATTACCCTTCCTTACACTTAATGCTATAAATGTCTTCTGCTGTGACTGTGTTGGTAATGTGTTATAAGACCTGTCCTTTGAGGAAAGCAATCTGAATATGGCCTAGATTCTTTAGAACAAAGGCTGTATCTTGGAGATGGCATAATTGTCCTTGAATTTAGTCAATTTTCTTCTTTCAGGCAAAATTTTTTTGAAAAATCACCATGAGTAACAAACAGCCTTTTCCAAAATCTTTAATAATACTACCTCCCTGACCCGGTGCTGTGAAGCCGTAGGATGGGAGCAGAATAGCATTGGAAACAGCAGTATTAAACGAAGTTCAGCACACTCCTCTGGCTGATTCTCAGGAAAGCTCTTTGAACCTCAGTCTCTTCATCTGTAAAATGGAAATAGCAGTGTCCAACTTACCAGTCTGTGCCGGCAATTCTACGAGATTGCATACACCAAGTTCTTAGCAAAGCTCTAGTCAGGTGTAAAGCAAAAATCCCAAAATATCCTTCGAAGGCAAACACCACTTTCTTTGAACTTGGCCACGCTGAAGAAGTATAAGGACTCTGAGCCTCGGGACAGAGCTCTCTACTGGGAGAAGTGCAGGATTGGGATCAGACACAGATTTCAGTCTTTAGTCCTTTTTTACTGGTGATATGATTGGCATTTTTCCTAATCTCACTCAGCTTTAACTATTTAAAATAAATTTTCTTTACATTAGAGTATGAATACATTCTCCTCTGGTTAATATGAGAATTGGATGGGAATATATACAGCACTAGGACATAGTGACTTCAACAAATAGTAGTTTCCTTACTCTGTTTTACATGTGGCTCAGCCATGGCATAAAAGATACCATAACTTTGGGATGATAGATATATTCCTGTTCTTGTCACCAGCTCTTGGTATTCTTTGCACCAGGGCCGGGAACTCAGATGAGCCCAAACCTATGGGTGAGGCCCCATTGGTCTATACAATTAGGGGATCTAGGAAAGTCCAGGGTAGAAGTGAGGCAGGGAATTGCATTTTCTACATGAAATTTAGATTTGTATTCCCAGGGAGAGTGCTCACATGTGTTATCTTTCACATATCCATGGACAGGCAGACAAAATAAAAGTACCAAGCTCAAGAATAGGCCTTTAGCCAACATGACACAGATTGCAAGGGATCCAGGGTAACCTCCATGGAGAGCACCTGCCAGCTCTGACATATTGTCTGACTGTGAAAGGCATTTATTTCCAATCTACCACCGACCTGGCTGTAATTAAAACCCAGCACAGTTTATAAAAGGAATCATTGCATTGGACTGGCCACAGTGATACAAAGAAAAGATTTATTGAGACTGTTTGAGAAGCCCTAAGCTCTGAAGACATGCTCGTACTATACTTTCTGACATAAAACTAGCAGAGTAATTGTCCTTTTTTATACTTTTATTATTACTATCTACAAAAATATGGGTAGATCGATGATAGATATTTATGGCTTTAAATTTATTGATTGACTTTATTAGCCATATAAATCCCTCTGGATCTTATTGGAAAATTTGGAATAGCTGATAAGGATAATGGACACCAGATTGATATAAGAGCAAGGGTTTCATCTAGGTCAACTCCAAGTCTCTTTGTAAGCTCCATACATTCTCTCAGGTGGGCGTTGGAAGGACCTGCTGGAAACAAGTTTAAACATCCAAGAGCATGAGTGAACCTATGGTGACTTTCAAATAAAATACAGAATGAGAGAGAAAGGGGGAGAGAGAGACAGAGAGGAAAAGAAAAAGAGAAATAGTCTTAATATATTCCGTTTTGCAATAGATTTTCAAATATCCATGTTTCTCCCCAAATAAAATCTCTTCCTAGTTCCAGAATTGGTATTCATTAGGTGAGAGAACAGAGACATGGCTATGTGGCTTAGGGATCTTGACCAAAAGAAAACTTATCATGGACGCCAGGACTCCAAGGAAGAAAGACCTAGGTCAGAGAGAGAGACACAGGCAGAATTCCAATTCAAGAGACTGGAACCACATGTGATGGAGAGAAAGAGAGAGAGAGGCACATCAAATTCAGGAGTGTTGGATATGGCGTTTAGATACGGATAGGGCTGGAGGCAAAGGGGTTGAGCAGAGGAATCTTCTGGGAATCCTGCCGTTATGACCCATCCAACAGATCCTGGGTCTTAGATGGAGTCCACTTCAAATCTCATCTCGTATTTGCATACTACCTTTTATCTGGACAGGGTTAGGAACCAAAATGGCATGATCCTAACAATGTAGACTACCTGCAGAGCCTGTCACCGGGAAAGCAGCACATTGAAACGAAGTTAGGGCTAGTTTCCAGTTACGTCAGATAGCTCATCATTTTTTCAACAAATCAAACATTATCATTGCCTGTACCTTTTCACATGCTATTATTTCAGTGGGGAATTCTTTTTCTCCCCTTCTCAGGATGAGTAAGACATTTCTTTTATTTCTATCTCCAATATTAATTTCTCTTCCCTGGTCTTTCTTGAACTTCCCCCTTTCACAATTACAGACAGAATGAACTTCTTTCTGCTCTTGGCCTCCATGGCACCTTGCACCTTCCATGAGGACTGAACTTATCTCATGATGCCATAGTTATTTGTTCACTTGAGTTTTCTGAACCAGTCTTTGCATTAACCAAAGGCATCCAGCACAGTTGCAAAGATACTACAAACAATCAAAAGAGACTTGCTTTTTTTATTGGCTTATTGGGAAATCTGGCATGTAGAACCTGAAATTGTTTGGAAATTCAAAAGTTTATTAGTGTAGAGCTGGCCTGGTAGCACAGTGGTTAAGTACGCACTTTCTGCTTCGGTGGTCTGGGGTTCGCCGGTTCAGATCCCAGATGCGGACGTGGCACCACTTGGCAAGCCATGCTGTGGCAGGCGTCCCACATATAAAGTAGAGGAAGATGGGCACGGATGTTAGCTCAGGGCCAGTCTTCCTCAGCAAAAAGAGGAGGATTGGCAGGGATGTTAGCTCAGGGCTAATCTTTCTCAAAAAATAAATGAATAAATTTAAAAAAATTTATTAGTGTAGCAGCATCTCTCAGCAGGAAGAAGGAACCATGTCACTGGCTTGTGATTTAATTCCTGAACTTTGATCTCTCATGGGTTCATAGAAGAAGGAGCAGAATGTGGAGAAATGGAAGCAGCATGCTAGTCTTGATGTAAGCAGAGTTCTAGCAGTCTCCGTAATATATGAACATCCACAGGAAACATTCTACCTCAGACTCAAAGTCTTAAATCAAAGGCTTGAAGTACCAAAACCTGGGAATGAAGAGCAAAACTGCAGGCTTATGTTCAAGCTTAATCCTAAAGTACTGTGAGGATCTCGTTTACCCTAATGAGCCATGGGGTGGCACATTGTATCTTTGGGGAGGGTGAGTCTCTCTGTAGCAGATCAAGTGGGCACGGTTGTGGACAAAGCGGGGCTGAACGGTGTGAAGTGAACCATGAAGAAAGGAGAAGAGACAGTTTGGAAAGGTATTGTCAAGAATGGGGTCCACAGACTTATGAACCATCTGCTGTGTACCAGCTTTGAACATTACATGTGTTAGAACATGTTAATTTAGGCAAACCTATTTAATGATTTCATGATCAAGAAATGGGTATCTCAGTTTTGCACCTGAGGGAGTTGAGGCCTAAGATTGCTGAAGTGTCTTGTTCAAAATCGCATATCAGCCATCCTTGCCATGTGCCTTTCCCTCAGGTCTATTCCATTCTCCTGTTTTGCTCTGCTCTATTTGGCAGGAATCTGATCCCTGCAAAATACATTTCCCAGAAATCCTTGCCCACTAATTTCCCATTGGGTTCAATGAATGGGAGGCATTGAGCTGAGAGTGATAACAGCTAGAGGAGAGGAGAAACCAGGCTCTTCTCTCCTTCTCTCTCTTCTTTTGTGGTTCTTTGAGTAGCTGCTGGGTCTATGTGATTCCAGTTCCTGCTGTTCAACTTCGTTCTAGGGTTCCAGCTCCCAGGCAGTGACCCCTCGTGCTGTGTTCCTGTCCCATCTGTTCGCTCTGGCTCTTGGCTCTGGTAAAACCAACTCTTCCCTTTGTCCCTCTAGTCGTAGGGGTTGTAGCCTATATTAACATGTTCTGAGTTTTATCATCATATCTATAATGAGCTTTCTATATTAAATCTCCTCAGATGAACTAGCTGGTATGAGTTCTTATTTCCTGCCTGCACCTTGACTCTTGAGGCGACTAAACTGAATAAGAAAACTCAGGCGTCCTGACTCCCTGGTGGACTGCCAGTCTAATATGAAATGGCAAGAGTGGTAACAAGGTTATAACCCAGGGTGGCAAGCTTTTCCAGTAAAGGGCCAGCTCCACCTTTTATAGCACAAACACAGCCATAGACAATACATAAAAAGAACACAAGCATGGCTGTGTTCCAAGAAAACTTTATTTACAAACATAAGTAGTGAGGCCTATTTGGCCCTTGGCCTTTAGTTTGCTGGCCCTTGTGATAAACAGAACAAGTCACTACGGGAAACCACATGGTAACATTGGATGGGAAAGTATCTGCTGAAGATTCAGGTGACTTGATTCTTTTTCCTTTTTGCCAGAGAGATTCCGAGAAGAATTCTGCATGAACAGTAACAGCTCCTGATTATAAAGCTCTAGGAACCCATCTGGATGGTGAAATGCTAATCACAAACAATGAGAGAAGCTGGGGGCTGAATCAGATGTTTTGCCCCATTTCCTCAAACTTGTCAATGAGAATGGAATCCGGCATTTGCAGTAATTAGATCCTTTTTATTGAGAAGAGAGGAAAAGAGAGGGAGGGAGAAAGAGAGAGAGAGAGTCAATTAGGAATTAGTTTCTCTGGCTGGCAAATACCAGTAGCTTTCAGCTTTCTTTGGTGGAACAATCATGGGAGTGTCCAGCTAAATGAGTAGAGAGCTACCTTTTAATTCTTGCCTGAAAGGAAACTGGTTTTTCTACACAAGCATATTTGCAGACTTCAAAAGAAATAACTCCAAAAAGCAGCTTGCTAGGGATTCAGGAATGAGAAGCCCAGGTCCTTGAAATCAATTTAACCATATGAACTTGGGAGTGTTCTCCCCTTTCTAGGCTTTCTCCTGATTCTTTTAAGGTCCTGCCATTCATCACGTCACATTGAACTTCTTTATAGGGCACCTCCTGACCCTTTGGGTGTCTGAGTTCAATTTTCAGGGCCAGAGTGAAGAGGCAAGTATTCAAGTCATGGGGCTTGTGCCAGAGAATAGGATGCTGGAAGTAAGGTTGAAGCCAGGTCCCTGAGGCATACTGTAGATATTACACCAATTTGCTGTTTTTCCTGTTTAACTTGAATGGTGACTCAGGGGTCTCAAGGATTCCTGAGCTCGTTTTGCAGAAGAAAGACAATGCCTCGGGGAGGTTGTGATCACCAAATAGCCAGCCCTCTGCAGCCATTGAAGCCCAGGAATCAGATTGCCCAGGGATTTATCAGGAGTGACTCCTTTGTTTCCCCGAAGCTTCTCCTGCCAAGCCCCTTAGCTCCATAAACCCTCCTGCTTTCTGTTCTCTGGGAGGTGGATTTGAAGGAACCCAGGCTCCCATCCACTCGTTTTGGCCAATTTGAATAAACCTTTCTGCATCTCCAAGCACCCGTGTCTCAGTGTTTGGCTTACTGTACATCGGCACATGAACTTGAGATTAAGAGGTTTGGTATCAAGGTGAATCAGAAGATGTATTGACCTGGAGAAGCATAATGTAGCTTAATGGAAAATTGAAGTGTGTATCATGTTCAAAAAGGGAAAACTGAAGTTGGACCTAAAAGAGATTAATTTGTGGAACATCCAGAAGTGAAGTGTTAGATAACCTGAAGTGTGGAGGGTAATAGGCAACAAAAAGCCAGGGCCCATTCGCGTGGAAGACTGCCATACCTATATTCCTTGCTCACTGAGAACCGAACTGCATCCCTCTGTGACAAGATACCCAGTGACTTAAGTAGACAAATGTTATAGACTCACACGGCTCTGCACGTTGTATTGGAAACGTCCTGAACTGGGAATTGAAAGTCCTTTATTGAGGCCCTGTCTTGGCACTTACAACCACTCAGACATCAACACAAATATCTCTGCAGGTGAAGCCTGAACATTAATTCAGAGTGAATGATTATTTGTCTGTTCGAAAATTATTTTAACACATCATGTGCTCTTCAATCTAAAAGGATAATGGGCTGTGGATATACGTAAGTGAAGGTCAGATGCCAGCCTGTTGGCTTGTGTGTATGTGTGTGAGTGTGTGTTTGATTGTGAGTGTGTGTGTGAGCGACAGTGTGCATGCTCAAGTGCATATGCCTTCTAATGCTTTCAGTGTGTGAGCTCTCAATGTTTGATGCATTAATTTCTGTCTTGATTAGAAGCTAAAGTGGCCTATTTAAATAAATAGCAGGGAACAAAGCATACATTTGTCTTTTAAGCATTCATTAATCATTTCTCATGGCTTTCTAAGAAATGTCAGATAGGTATTGAATAAAAGATTTATTGTAACATGGATCGGTTAATCTGGCCTTTTCCTTACCTAACCAGAGATAGACATGCTGGGGAGTTAAATCATTACACATGCACACACACACATACTCACACATGGCTACACTCACACAGAAGCATATCTAAATATAAATATATGTCCATGCATATATTTATATCTATTTATCAAATATTTATTGAGTGGTCATCATGCACAAGGCATTGTGCTAGCTTATGCGTATACGCACATGTACAGAAATTGACAGAGTGTGAATGACAACTCTTAAACATGAAAGAATGTAATTCAAATATTCATACCAGTGGTTTAAGTGATATATAATTCACACACTAAAACATTCTCTGACAATATGAAGCCAAACATAAGAAACATTTCCAAATCAAGTGTGAATGATTTTCGGGTCATCTGCAATTTATGTAATTAAATCCACTGGGATTCTTTCTTGTATGTTTTGATAACCTGTCACACGATCAGCACTGGGCGCACATGGGTGGATGGCCTCATGAGGGCTTACAATCTACTGAGGAATATCTTTAGGCCTAGAACTGACCTCATCTGTGCATTCTAATTTATAATGTAGAACAGAATAGCTGGAAGAAACCATAGAGATCATACGTAATATGCTTATTCTTAAATGTTAAACTTAGCTTCAGCAAAGTGACTTCATCTGTGAAAAGCGACTCTAGACAGAGTGGAACATAGACTCGCTCTCTTCTAGACCTCAGGCGCCCAGTCTCCTTGCTCTGTCTTCTCCTTATACACACCTGGAATTTGAAGCCCTGGAAGCGTCCTCTTGTGCTTCTCAGAGTTGTAAACACTCCAGAAGATGGCCCCAGCAGCCACCTCAGGGTGTGTGTTGGGGATCAGTTACAACTGGAGGAGCTCCACTTTTATCTGTCTTATTCAAAGATCCTTTTTGAAGGCATAGCTCCACTCTTTGCTAAAATATATCTTCACAACCCACAGTTCTGAAGAAGGATGAAAAGATGAGTTGGGAGTTCAAACTAACTCAAACTTCTCGTCTAGATTCTCCTGGCCCCATAGATAACCATCTTCCATTCACACAGGATTCTCCTGTGCTCCGAGGTGAAGTAAATTTTCCAAAATAAGAGACAGACCAGAATAGAACCCCACTTGTCTTGTCTTCATTTCCTGTGTACTTCCACCTCAAACCTCAGATACATGTACCTACTATGCACCTGCAATCATGATAGAAACAAATAAGCAAAATGCCACATTTTTTTCTCCTTTAAGGAGCTCAGAGGGTGATAGGAGTGGACTATTTTTACACAAGCTCAAAACTTAGGTGAGAGTATATAATGCAATGCCGAACAGTGGCAAATATAAGACAGGAACAAGCCTAATGAAACAGGGCCATCTGCAAGGCCCCTGGCCTAACAAGATAAGGCCCCTAACCAATTGTCAAGCTAGGAGAATCAGAGAGAAGCCACCAAGATCAACATTCCACAGCCTCTGGACTTTCCCAGGCTTATGCATGTACCCTAGCACTCAGGAGTCCACTGAAGTCCACCATTACCATAGTAAAAATCACAACCAAGAGTAGAGAGGTAGCATGCTAATGATACATGCATCTCATGTAGTAGCATGCTATGTGACAGTGAAGGCACAAGCACAACCCACTTCTAAATGCCGCAACAAGTCGCTTCTCTCCAGCCTTAGCCCAACAAGAGTCCCACAGTCCTGTTGCCTAATAAGCCAGTCACCTTCCCCCTTTCTTTCCACACCAACTCTTTTGTTCTTTTCCTGTGTACAAGCTAATAAAGTTTTACTTTTCTACTCCCGTTTGTTGTCTCTCTTGATTTCCATCCTGGAGGACAATAAGAAACCAATGTGCCAGTAACAAATAGAGTTATGAGTCTGGGGAAATTCTTAAGAGAACTGATGGAAGTAGCAAGGATTTATGAAGCTAGAATAATGCATTTGAATTCTGGAATAGACACTAATACAACTGCTGACACTACAAAAGGCATTATGGATTTAGTTTCGTCATCTATAAACTAGGAGGCAGTAGACAGAGAAATAGGACTGGGGTTAGGAGACACAGCTTTACAGTACAGCTGCGCACTCTTGAGATGTATTTCTCTGGGATTGTCTTTTAACCTCTCA
The DNA here is from genome assembly GCF_021613505.1 of Equus quagga. Taxonomy (NCBI): domain Eukaryota; kingdom Metazoa; phylum Chordata; class Mammalia; order Perissodactyla; family Equidae; genus Equus; species Equus quagga. The sequence goes on from NC_060282.1 coordinate 6,498,166, forward strand.
AGTTTCCTTGTACATGAAATATTGGTAAAATGGCCTTGATAAATAAATGACAAGCAATAGGATATACTGGAGTATACGAGGAAGCCATTTGAGTTAAAACTAATTTGGCTTGACCTTCTTTTTCCAAAAGGGACTGACATGGCCTGTTGAGCATACATTTCATGTTTGCTTTAACTATTTACTATGTTCCAAAGACAAGAATGAGACCCTTAAAGATGGGGATGTAACTTCCCCCCACATCGGCATTTCCTTAAGGATAAGCAACTCTTCCTGGGAACTAAGGATCAATTACTTACCTGCTATGCTCACCTTGTGACCACCAACCTCCTGATTACCGATCTGTTGTGCCAGAAAAATGATCTTTTGACTATTGTAAAAGGGACATTCCTGTCATATGCGATGTGTACTCTTTGTTCCAAGAGAACATACAAGAGTATACAACCACTCTGTATATCCCACTCCTTTGGTACCCTTCCTTCCTTGAGGAAGGCAGGCCCCAGGCTAGTCCTCAGATCTGGCTTATAATAAACTCACCCCAATTTTGATTTATAGATTGACTATGGATTGTGTTGACAGTTCTTGTAAGTATCAATTTCAATAAGTGGAGGGAAAAGCAGAATTTCTCTGAATTTGATCTGTGTGGATTTGATTCTTATTCTATTAGAATAACCTCAGCACTTATTACAATGAATGCCCTGGTACTTTTCCTGGGCACAGAACCAGAGTCTTCATTTTTAATAGACACAGAACCTCAGATAAAAATTCAAAAAGGAAATTTTATGTTTTTCTTTATTAGTTGAAGTCTGTTAAGAAAAATAAAGATTGTGATCCTGAATAGCACCAATATTTGGTTCCGAAGAGTACATACCTTATTATGCTAAAATTGAATTACTCAAGTTCTTTTAGGGGCTTTTAGCTCCCATTATAGGCATCCTCCAGAAATGTCACTATAGTTGCTAAAGATCCTCCGTTCTTTTCTCGGTTGCTCCTGCTGCCTTTGACTCTCCTTCTCCTTTATAGAGCTCCTCATGCAGGTTAGGAACCACTAAGATTGCTCTGCTCTGTTTTTTATAGCCCCATGAAATGGTCAATACTGGTTTTACTCGAAATTGCAAGTTCAAAGTTAAGCAAGGGTTCAATGAGATGGGAGGCATGATACTTACTAGAGGAAGGGGATCAAAAACAAGAGCTATTCTCAGAACCCTTGAGACCCTATAGGATGTGTTAGTTTTTTATTGGGCAAAGGAGAAGATTTTAATGAAATTTAAATGCTTCCTGTAGTCTGGCCCAACAGAGATCTGTGTGTTTCTGGTCTTCTCCCACTTCTTATCTAGGCTTGTTGGACTTGGCTTCCAACTCTCTGCTTTGCGCACTTTACCACCATACTCAGATACTCCCAAGCCTCTCTACGGCTTACTGCATACACTCCCGACACCTAGTCCTGTCATTCAAAGCCTCTCATTCTGTGGTCCTTACTCATCATTCAAATTTGGTCTTACAATATTCTTCCATATTCACACTTTATTACAGTGCAGTGGGTCATGTCAACATCTCCATATATACCATGCTCTTTCCTACCACTAGGCCTTTGCTTACCCTTTTTCACAAACCTGTAATATTTTCACTGCTCATATATATAGTTTGGTTATAATCTTATTTCAAGTATAATTTAGTCCTATATGTTTAATCAGATTTTTCTCAATTTTTGAAGCCTCAATGATCTCTTGTTACCTCTGTGTTCTCATCAAGGTTATTGTCTGTGCTTCTCATTTGGTACATGTTTCATTTTTCATTATAATATTCACCTTTATTATTACTAATGACCTTTGCCTAGATTTCAGAGCAAGCCCCATAGTATGTCTTCCTAATTCTGTTCTAACCTACCCTTAAACTGTGAAATTAAGATTTCCTAGAGGTTGAGTTGTTATAAAGGGAATTATCATTATGGAGGAAAAGATTATTATTTGAATACAGGATATTTCATAAGAGTTAAGGTTATATCAAGGAAAGGGAGAGAAATGATCACTGCTGGTGGAGTTTCAGACACAACAAAGTACTCAGTGATGGTGGTGCACACAGGTGACTATGCAGAAAACTTTCTCTAGCAAAGACCTCTGATGGGAGAATGCGGCTTCTGGGACACAGCCCAACATGAGCCCAAGCTTGCAGATATTGCATGAGAAATGAATACCCCACTTCCTCCTATTGACCTTGAATGAATATAAAATAAACTACTTGGACTCTCATAGACTGAACCGATAGACATCCTAGTTTAAATGCAAAGAGATTAATTTGACTGGCACCAATTGAAAATACACATCCTTGTCATAAGGGGTTGAACTTGTGAGCCTAGATTGAATGGTTATAAATCAGATGTTCCTGCTAAAAAGCAAATCATTCAAGTTAGGGGACACCAATGCTGTCGCTTATACCAGATGGCATTCATGCTTCTTTCCTGTCATACTCAGTATCTGACTAAACAGTTAACACAAGAAGAGAGACACTTTCTAATTTTTCCGTCACTGTCTGCATATCCTAGGGAAAGTCATCCATATTTGAGTTTTACTTTTCTCTTATTATCTTTACCTGTTGATTGGATAAATTGTTAGCCACCCTGTCAGCCTCATAAGACTGTGGAGTTCATATAAGATCAAGACTGTGGCCACAGTTTGTAAATATCCTGATGCTACCCCCACCCCCCACTCCCATGAGTATATTGTACTTTTGTGGAGATGTTATTGCAGACACTAGTATTTCCATTGTCAAGCCCATCATCACAGTCTGGTCCAGGGGTGGTTAGGTTCTTTCAAGCAGAGGCAGAATAATCTTCATCTCAAGGTTGAGTCATTTGTGCAAAGAGAAGTACATCTTTTACCAGCTAGTGATGCTTTTAGCTACATGTAACGAAGTCTCCTTGTCTGGCCTAGGAGACTGCCTGGCACATAGAAGGCACCCAAAATTTTACCTAAGCAAAGACTTAATCTCCTCACAAGCCAACAAATCTGATGGCAGAGGGATACTGGTAGAGATTCTGTGCTTTGACAAAATCAGGACGTTTGTGTCAGGGGATTTCCGTCACTGACATAAGCTGTTCTGCATATCTCAGTCTTCATGTTTATGTAAAAGCAGAAAGAGGATGGGTTGATTTAGGCTCTAGACATCCCATAGTGAATTCTACTTATGTCTCTTTCCCCAAAGTTGTACCACATGCTACCCCAATCTGACAAAGGAGGATGTGTCTATCTCTACCACTAAAGTGGAGGAGAGAGAGGGAAAAGTCAATCTGAACAGGCACAGGGTTGTAGAGACACCAGTATCAGGCACAGAGTCCTCCTTCAGACAACAAGATCCTGAACTAGGTCATGAGGACTGAGATAAACAAGGTCTAGTCCCAGCTGCAAAGGACTTGTGGGAAGGTATGAAAAGGGCAGCCACAAAAAGAAGATGAGAAGGAGGAAGAGGAGGAGGAGACAGAGCTGCCTGCATTAGTTGCCAACAGTCGGGCAAAATTATCAAGGAGCTGTGTACCAACACTGAGAAATCTTGCAGCTTAGCTGGCAACACCCTTCAACATCCACATCACCCATTCTCTGGGTTTGTTTCCCATGCCAATTTTCCTTATTTATTGGAAATTAGTATCTGTGCTACCACACCCTTCATATGCACGTATTACCTTTCTATAGAAAATTACCCGTGACCCTTTCTTAGATAAATGCTACTTAAAATCCTAGAGGGTATTTCTTTATTGAAAATCTACTAAAATTTGTTATAGAAAGATCTACAACATACAAGGGAGGGGAAGTTAAAAGAAAGAAAGAAATAGCAAAAAAAAAAGAAAAGAAAACAGCAATAATGACAATAAACTAACCAATCACAATACTTGGCAGATGATCTAAAGATTAAGGCAATGCTGTCCACATGCAGGGACAGCGCAGTTTCTGAGTTGTCCTTGGTGGCTGAAAGTAGAGGGGAAGAAAAGGCAGTTTCTGATGTAATCTCACATGGCTGGGGAAATAGAGACGCCTAGAGGATGCTGATAGTTTAGAAAGAAAACTAAATTGAGTGTGGGAGGAACGTCAGCAGAAGTGTTATAAATCCTTCTAGCTCTTCTTTAGAGAGGTAGGTGGTGGGAGGTGGAAATAATCTTGCCAGAAATGAAGATAAGCAATTGATGTCTTCATTTAAGCCTGTGCTCTATGATATACATGTATTGGTGACTAAACATCCAAGTGGGCAGATGTTGTAACAATAAGTTCTGGGGACACACTATTATCTCTACCACCTCTGACAGCCCCTAGAGTCTCTTATGTTAAATAAGAATCTAGAGGGAAATGCATGGAGCTGGCCATCAGGAGCTCTGGCTTAGAGTTCTGCCTTTTTCTGTATGATGTTCTATGTGTCTATGGGGAATTATTTTCTCTTTCTGTGCCTCAGTTTTCTCATCTGTAAAATGAGAGATTGGGATCCGAGAGTTTCTAACGTCCTTTGGAGTTCTCTTCTCCCATTGTTGTAATAGGATATTGACTCCCTGTTGTTTCCATTACCGATATCCAATCAATTCCTTGCTTCAGGGATAAGTTGGTGGCAGAAGTTCCATTTGGGTGCAACCATCCTCAGCTGGCTCAGAGAGATTGGTTTAGAGGTGAAGAAAAAGAATTCAGTTGTGGTCCATCTCAAGCAAGGGAAGTAAGAAAAGAAATGCAGATCAGGATTCAGATTGTCCTGGAGAGATCATTAGCTGTAAGTCTTTCACCCTCTAGGGAGATGGAAAGGTATTCTAGAAGGAGCAGTCTTCTGTGTGAGAAGACCCGGGTTTGACTCCTTCCTTCACCTGCCAAATATGTAAAGTTATCATGTCCGAAGCTCTGTAAATGGAAATGATAAATGAAATGTGGTATATACATACAATGTGGTATTATTCAGCCTTAAAATGGAAGATCACAAGATCTCTGTTGCAACTTCTCAACTCTACAGTTGTAGCTCAAACACAGCTAGGGACAGTGAGTAGAGGAATGAGGTGGCTGTGTTCAAATAAAACTTGATTTATGGAAAGACACTAAAATTTAAATTTCATATAATTTTCACATCATGAAATATCCTTCTTTTTCTTTTGATGCATTTTTTAACCATTTTAAAATGTAAAAGCCATCCTTAGCTCTCAGGTCATACAAAAACAGGCAGTAGGTCAGATTTGCTCCATGGGCCAAAGTCTGCCTACTCTCCGTATAGAAGGAGTACAGAGTTATTCAAAACTGGGTTCAAATTCTGGTTGTGCTTCACAGACAGCTCTGCGATCTTAGCAAAGAGGCTTTATTTCCCAACTTGATCTTGTTTTTCTCAGCAAATATAGATGCTGAGATGATTAGGGGATTAAAGACGAAAAGGACCTAGAAGTGACTGCAACCTGTTATTTTCTGATTGAAGTGAACATTCTTCCCTCCTTTTTCCACTTTCCTCCCTCCATAGCATTGTATAAAATTGGGGTTAGAACAGTAACTGATTTAAGGTTTGCTCTAAGAATAAGATGTAATTCCTTTGAAAGCTCTAAAATACAATGCAAATTGTAAGATATTTTAAAGAAATCAATGTTTACTAAATGCTTATATATGACTTAGTACATGGTGTACTATACTCTGTGCAGACACTGTAGTAAGATTTTAACCTGTATAAACTCCCAGAATCCTCACACCATTTCTAGTAGGCAAGACTGATAAATCCCTCTGACGGATTGAGATCTGAGATCTAGGATGTCCGGGAACTTGCACAAGGCCAGTTGTTGGTACGCACTTAGCCAGATTTCAAAACCAGGAAATCTGACTTGAAGACCTTTGTCTTTAACCACTTTGCTCTTTTATTATCTGAACTTAGATGGATATGGATTGGAACTCTGGATCTGCTGGAAAATGGTATATAATGTTATTATGACTATTTAATCTTCCTGATCCTCATTCTCAAAGTGCAAACTGGGAACAATTATCTCCTGTACCTGTTTAGACAGGATCAGGCCCAGAGTCAAATGTCATCATAAAAGGTTGTGCTTTCAACTTTCACCATGGCGATGCATTATGCAGCTAATCTGTTATTATGCACTGCTCCAAGCCAGTTCAGTGAGAAGGAGCAGTAGAGTTAATAAATAAATGTTGTGTGGAAATGAATTTGATCAATACCTCGTAAGGCACCTGGAACTGCACTTTTCTTAGCTTAGCAGAACCAACCATTGAATGTGTTTAGATCAAGCAACCAGTTGATAAGAACAAAATGGTTACAGGCTCATTACTTGAAGAAACTCGAAAATGCTACACATTGCTATTTATGGATATGGAATGCATATATTCAAAGAGGAAGTTAGGTGAATTCACAGCTAGATAGAGCAAATGACTGAATGAGGCACAGCCAGCTAATCACACATTCAAAGTCTTTTATTTTTGAAATCACACCATTTAGCCACTTCACTTGAGGACATCTGCTAAGTTGGTTCTTTTAAGCCTCAAAGCTGGTTTACATAAGTACTAGGATAAAGCTAAAATGGCTTCCATTCACAAGACAACTCTCCAAAAATAATTGGCTCCTTTAAGAGGACAATTTCATTTCTCCTTTTGTTTATAATAGACATCTCCAGAAGGATAAAATTGGTACTCAGTTGGCTTTAATTCCAACGGTGTTTTCTCGTACATTAATGGGGAGAGATTGTTGAGGATTAGTGACCCTGAATGAAATTGGATTTAATGAAAAAATTTCAGCTCCCTTTTATATTTCTGTACACATGTTTTGTATTTCTTTTACTCTATTGCAAGATATAGCTGCATAAATCCAGAGCATTACTTTGGTCATGCAAGACGACATCATAATCATAAAGAATAGATAAATAATTTATGGATCAAAGTATTCTTTCCCAGAGAAGAAGGAGAGTTGATTTCACTCTAAATTGTTGTGATAATGTCATTATTATTATTTAAGAATTCATGTCTCCCATTTCTAACTGTTGCAAGTTAAAGAAGGGCTGTTCTATAAGCAACATAAGCTACAAGTCGGATCTAGAATCTAAGAATACACTAGTTGTTAGCTTATATGTATGTGTATATATATATATGCATTTTTGAAAGATGAAAAGACAATGATTTCTCTTCATCTGAGGCCTCCTGCATCATGAGGCTTTCATTGGCTATTCAGTGATGGGTTTTCAAGCCTTAATCATAGGCACATTCATTCCATTGTTTCCATGTGGTACAGGACAAGGAAACACAATTAGTTGTATATTGTAATTAACCTTCCTGGTCTGCATGCTTTTGTAGATTTGAAGGACTAGCTGGAGACCATGAAATCCTTTGTACTGCAAGGAGCGAGTCCTGGAATTCATCAGCATGAATAATCAAGGTAATTTATTCTGACAAGGAAAGCATATTGCTTTCCACATGCAGATGACCCAGATGGGGAGGAATTTAGATATGAAATATAAACTACAGAGAAATAATATTTATGTATTAATTCACTTCTTTCCTTCTTTATGCCTTTGTTTTTCTTTCTCCATCTTCTTCCTTTGCCCACTCCATCTCTTCTTCCCCACAATGAAACTTTGTGATAGACACCAGATAGCAAGATGACTTCCACTTGGTAGTTCTTGGATTTATTATTTTCAAACTACCAGAGCAAGAGCAACTCACTCTTGAGACGCCAGTCACAAAGTTAAACCCAAAAATTATCTTCTCATCCACAAAATTTATTTTAAAAAGAGATTTCTCTTATAGAGAGTTGTGTGTTAATTGCTGACAATCTGAATAAAATTGTGTGTATCTAAGCCACTATGGAGTAGAGTTACAGACTATAGTTGAAATTCTGACTTCACCAGGTCATAAACGTACGAATATGGACGAACTGGATAAAACTGCAGAACTCTTTTTGGAGGCTTTGCTTCTTCAATTGGAAACATGGGTTTACAGACTGATCTCATGGAGTTTAACTAAACGTTAAGCTGCTTATGTAAAAAACCTCAGGCATTGTAGGGATTCAAAACTTATTTGGTACTGCTCATTTTTCCCTTTCCTGACTCCATTCCTGGGCTGAGAACTGAGCTGGGTGTTTGATTGCTGTCCAGGAGAGCAGGGGAGTTAAGCATGAAATTCCATTAGTTAGACTCAAAGCGACATATTCAAACTCATCGTTTTGAGTCAAGGAGGTTTTTATAAATATTTGCTGCTGAACAAAAGAATGTATTGTTGAATAAATAATGAACTATAGTCAGTTCTGTTATAATGAAATATCTGTGTTCCCAAAAACATCACGCTAGAGAAAACTGTACAGTACATGCCATTAGAACTTATAGGACAAATGGTGTTGGGAGCACAAGACTCAAAAACTTCATCAGAGACTCGTAAAAACAATAAAAAGATAGGAATCTAGTAAAAATGGTAACATAGTTTTACACGTTAAATGGCTAAGAACAACATAAATACCACAATAAATATGGCACTTTCTCTTGAAAAAGACCTGGAGCTTACTTAAGTACTTGGGTTTCAGAACAGTTCTAGCTTGCGACTTATTGTGAAGTGGTGGAAGGAGGATTACCTGAAATCAGACAGAAAATTCTACCACTACCTTTGGACAGGTGTGGCTCACATCACGGGTGATGAAATGAAGTCGCCCATAGATGTTTGAAGTGTACACATTTTCTATATTCCTATGGGGCTGAATTCAGCTAATGTTTTTTATGTAAATTGTGTTTAATCAGTAAGGAAGTTAGTGTTAAGATCAATTTTTTTTCCTAAAATAGCAATAGTGTTGGAACAAATTCCAGTTTCACAACTAGTGCTCTAGCTGAACAGATCAAGTCTCATATAAAATATTGGTAATGAAGCTAATAATATTTATCTACAAAAGGAATAATATTGTTAGAATGACTTTGTAATTTATCTTCCAAACTCTATAGTGAAGGGGCACTGTTAATAGTAACCATGAGATAACAAGATAAGGCTATCCCTGGCAAACTAGCAGTTAGGGTCTCCTAACCAAGCGGTATATGAAAAGAGACATTTTCCTAAATGTAAACCACTTTGAGGAAACATCTGCAACGTGCCTTATCCAACCAACTCTCAAAGTACAACCCTATATATCGGAAAATTTGGGAAATACCTTCCCCAAATAATATTATTTACAATACATTATACATCTTTATGATATTCTCTTCCTCCATTAGAATAAAAGTTACATGAGAGTAGGAAACTTGACATTTGTGTTCAATGACACAGAGCCTACAACAGAGCCTGGTATTTTTTTTGACAAATAATAATAATTGTTGAATGATAGAAGAATAAATCAATCTATCGGTTGATAGTAAAAGTAGAGAATGCTGACGTATGTCCACTTGGCTTGAGTTACACAAGTCAAATTTAGAGAGAAGAGACAGTGTGACGCCATCTAGCAAAGCTACTCAAATTGCTTTATCATGGTAGCCTAAGCAATACCAAGCAACGCTATGGGATGGGAAAACACAAAGCAACATTCAGTGGCTTCAGTAAAATACCTCTAACAAATATTTTGAAAAAATTTAGATCCAAAATAGCCAATATAATATTAAAGGAGAAGAACAACGTCAGAGGACTGACACCACCTCACTTCAAGACTTACTGTAAAGCTACAGGAATCAAGACAGGGTGGCATTGATGAAAGAACAGGCAAATAGATCAATGGAACAGAACAGAGAGCCCAGAAATAGAACCACATAGATACAGTCAACGAGTCTTTGACAAAGGAGCAGAAACAGTACAATGAAGCACAGGTAGTTTTTCAACAAACAGTGCTGGAACAACTGGGCATTCACGTGCAAAAAAAAAAAAAAAAAACGAATCTAGGCACAGATCTTACGTCCTTCACAAAAACTAACTCAAAATGGTACACAGACCTAAATGTAAAATGCAAAAGTACAAAATTCCTAGAAGATAACATACAAGAAAATGTAGATGACCTAGGGTATAACGATAACTTTTTAGAAATAATGCCATGAAAAAATAATGGATAAGCTAGACTTTACTAAAATCAAAAACTTCTGTGAAGGATAATCTTAATAAAAATGGAAGACAAGCCACAGCCTGGGAGAAAATATTTGCCAAAGACACATCTGATAAAGGACTGTTATCTGAGATATAGACAGAACTCTTAAAACTTTACAATAAGAAAGTAAACAATGCAATTTAAAAACAAAGATCTTAGACATCTCAGCAAAAAAGATATAGAGATGACAAATAAACATATGAAGAAATGTTCCACGTGATATGTCATCAGAGAAATGTAAACTAAAACAACAATGAGATGCCCCTACATACCTGTTACAATGACAAAAATCTGGAACACTGACAACACCAAATGCTGCTGAGGATATGGAGCAACAGGAACTCTCATTCATTGCTGGTGGGAATACAAAATGGTACAGCCACTTTGGAAGGCAGTTTGATGGTTTCTTATGAACTAAAAATACTCTTACCATACTATCCAGCAATGCATTCCTTGGTATTTACCCAAATAAATTGAAAACATATCCACACAAAAATCTGCATACAGATGTTTAAGAAACTTTATTCATAATTGCCAAAACTTGGAATCAACCAAGATGTCCTTGAGTATATGAATGGATAAACAAACTGTGGTACATCCAGACAATGGAATATCATTCAGCACTAAGGAGAAATGAGCTATCAAGCCATGAAAAGACATTGAGGATGCATGTTAATAGTGAAAGAAGACAGTCTGACATGGCTACATCCTGTATGATTTAAACTGTATGACACTGGAAAAGAGAAAACTATGGAGACAATAAAAAGATCAGTGATTACCAAAGTTTGGGAGGCAAGAGAGGGGTGGAGTACAGGGAACTTTTAGAGCAGCGAAAATACTCTACCGGTTACTATAATGGTGGATGCATGCCATTATACATTTGCCCAAATCCATAGAATGCACAACACCAAGAGTGAGCTGCACTGTAAACTATGGACTTCGAATGATTATGATGTGTCAATGCAGGTTCATCAACCATAACAAACATACCACTCTGGAGGGAGATGCTTTTAAGGAAGCAGGCTATGCCCAGATGAGGGCAGATGATATAGGGGGAATCTCTGTACTTTCTGCTCAGTTTTACTGCAAACCTAAAACTTCTCTAAAAGAAATAAAGTCATAATAGAAAATAATAATATACTTGAGGCGATCCTGGACTCCTCAATGTAGCCAGAATCACCATACTTACCCTTCTATTGATGGTCTTAAGCTAGCTGGGAGGAAGGCACAGGAAAGTGGAGTCCCAACAGTTGTTTGTGAAGACTAAACTAGAAAATATTGATTTGTGATGGTGATCAGGTTGTATCTTGTCATGGTTATAATGATGTTATTTTTCCTCCAAGCTGGAGTTGCTAAGAAGAAACACCGGGGACCTTAATTCCCATTACATTGAACATGTACACACTGTTTAGCATTCGCAAGCATTTGATTTTTTTTCTCTTTTAAGCCCACAGAAAAAGCGCACTATGAATTATAATTACCTTCCACAGGTGCCAAAAAAGGCTCAGGTAAACTAAAATATATATTATATATACATAGACATATATCTATATCTCATCACGAAGCCAGTAATTGCAAAAGGTTAGACTGGAAATCCAGCCACCCGGCTATTGTCGCCATTCATTGTACCAGCTTCCTTTCCAAAAAAAAAAAATGTTGAGGCAACTTACAATTAGAGTCATAAAGTATTTTCACAGAGATTGAAGCACAGTAAGTGATCACTCTGTGATGCTGGAGCCCACATTTCCGTGGATAATCCAGAGAGCCAGGCCGTCTGCTTCACAGTCTCTGCTCTTGCTCACAACTTCACTCACTCTGTCCGCCTACTGGGCTCTTTGCTGCTCCCCCAATCGCACTAAGTCCTGCTTTTTTCTTTCCTGTGCCTGGAATTCCTTTCCTCCATGTATCTGTAAGACTCACTTGCTCAATTAAGTCAGGTCTTAGATCAAATATCTCCCGTATAGAGAGGCCTTCCTCGACACCCCGCGCACTGATTTAAGGTCATACTCCATACTTTGTGTTTCTCTTTATCATTTTTCTTCAAAACATTTGAAGTTTACTTGATATTATTAGCTGATTTGCATATCCATCACCTAAAAGTTTAAAAATGTGTAATCCATTGCTTTCGTCTCTAATAACAAAATCTGAGGTCTGATCCATACAGTTAGGGATGAGCTTCTGGGTTGTCACTATGTAGAATCAGCACCTCCCCATGGAAGACTGTCAAGAAAGAAAATAATTGTTCTGCAAAAGCAACACTTCTCAAGTGGTTGACTCTAAAAATGTCAGCGATTTCCCTCCTCACACACTGTGTTCCAAGTAAGGATGCTAGTTGTTGCTGTACTTTAAAGAGAAGGCAGGGGGAGTGAGTAGGAAAATAATATTTTGGGGGAACATTTGGGATGGGAAGCTTTACGAATGTGATGTCATCTCTCACATCCCTACGAGACAGGACCTCACTCTCACGCACGCAGCGTTTATATAGATAAGGGACACTCAGATGCAGAGAAGCTGTTGGCGGACGTTTAAGAAAGCCAGAATTCAAAACCGGATCTGTATAATTCCAGATTCTTTAAACAGCTCAGTAATTAATTACAAATGAACACTTGTGTAATTACCCCTAAGGTCAAGGCATAGACTATTGCCAGTACTTGTAAAACATTCCATTTCCAAAATTATCCTCCTCTTCCTTCTTCAAAGTTACCATGACATTTATAAGCCCCTCATCTATTTTCTTTATAGATCTACCACCTAAGCACATAACCCATAGAGAGTTCCTAAACTCTCTCTCAATAGAATTGTAACATATGAGTTCTTGTATGTATGCCTTCTTTTGCTTCCTATTATGCTTGTGAAATTTAGCCATATACTTTTGGGATGGCTGAATTGATTCATTTCCACTGCCACATACAATTTCTTTGTGTAAATTTCCTGAAATATGTGTATCTATTCTACTATTGATGGGTATTTAGATTGTTTATAGTATGCAGGTATTACAATTAACATGGCCATGAAACGTCTTGTGCATGTGTTCTAGTGTTTACATTTATGCTTATCTGTTGAGTATATACCTAATAGCAGGTACGAGGACTTTCCCTATGTTTATCTTCTCAGAGTGCACAACCCTGCACTAATTTACGAGGCAGTTGTGCCACATACACTTCCACCAGCACTCTACAAGCATTCCCATTTATCCACATCTTCACCTTCACTTGGTGTTTCCAGTTGTCTTAATTTTAAACATTGAGATTTTAATTTTCATCATCCAGAGTATTAACAAACTGAGCTTCTCTATATTAACCATTGAGATTTCTTTTTTTGTTAAGTGTCTGTACATGTTTTTTGCCATTTCTACTCTTTTCAAGTCATTTTCTTATTGATTTGTGTTTCTTTTCATATTCTAAAACACTCGTTATGTGTGATAACAATACCTTCTCCCATTCAGTGGCTTGCTTTTTGCCATGGCTAATACTGTGTGTCCACCTCATTGGGCCATAGTGCCCATATGATTGGTCAAACGTTATTCTGGATGCTTCTGTGAAGGTGTTTTTTGGATGAGATTAATATTTAAATCAGTGGACTCTGAGTAAAGCAAATTATCTTCCACACTGTGGGTGGTCCTCATTGAATAAGTTAAGGTCTTTATAGACTGAAGACTGATATCCCCTAAGCCAGAAGGGATTCTGCCAGCAGATAACCTTTGGAACTGAACTGCCACCCTTCCCTTGGTCTCCATCCTGACAGCCTCCTCCATCAGATTTTGGCCTCACCAAGCCTCTACAATCCTGTGAAGTGAGATCCTTAAAATCTCTCTCTTTCTCTCTGTCTTTATATATATATAAAGCATACTTTACATATATATATATATATAAACCAACACACCATTGGTTCTGTTTCTCTGGAGAAGCTTAATACAAATTTCCAGAAGTTCTTAATTTCAATGTGGTCAAATTTATCAATATATATTTCTATTTTTAGTTCTTTTTGTGTCTTGTTTATAAATTATTTTGCTACCTTGATGTATTAAAGACATTATGCTATGCAATATAGAAATATTATTATTTTGTTTTTAACATTTTAATTTACAATACACTTGGAAAATAATGTGGCTTATGGAGTGAGGTTGAAGCAAATTTTCAATTGTTTCCCTATATTGATAACCCACTTTCCCAGTAATATTCATTGAAAACAACATTTCTTACCTATTGTTCTCAAGTGACATATTTGCCATAAATCAAGTGTCCAAATATGCCTGAGTTTCTACCTGAGTTCTTTCTATGGTCTATTTGTCTTTCATTGCACAGATGGTGTAGTATCTTCATCATGGCTTTTATATTAAGTATTGATATCTGGGAGAGCAGATCTCCATACTATGTTTTCCTCCAAACAGTATTTTACTATTCTTAACCCCTTTTTTCCCATGTAAGTTTTAGGATCAGTGTATTAACGTCCATACAAATATATTGGTATTTGGACAGAAACTGTATTGAAACTATAGATATATTTAGGTAGAAAGACTACATTTACAATATTTGGCCCTCCAATTTTAAAATATAGCATGTCGACATTTATTTGGATATTCTTTAATTTCTCTCAGAAGTGTTTTACAACTATCTGAATAAATACCAGCAATTTTATTATGTTTATTCCTCTGTATTTGATATTTTCAATATGATGGTAAATGTGGGTTTTTTAAATTCAATTTCTAACTGTTTGGTGCTGGCATAAAAAATATTGATTTTTGTGTATTGGTATTGTATCCAATAATTTTGCAAAATTCACTTATTCGTTCTAATAATTTATGTGTAAATCCATTTAGATTTTCTACGTGTCCAGTTCCTCATCTGGGACTAATGTAAGTGTCCTTTCTTGTACAAACTTATGCATTTTACATCTTTTTTTTTTCCTTACTCTGCACTCCTTGGGACTTTCAGTAAAAGTTTGGATGGAAATTGTGATAATGGGCATGCTTGTCTCATTCTTAGTTTTAGAAAGATTTCCACTTTTTACTATCAAAAGAACTGTTTGCTTCATTTTCAAATTAAGAGAAACTCACTTCTAGTTTTAGTTTATTAACATTACTTTTTATTGCAAACGGTTGCTGAATTTTTATCCAAAAAATTTTATCCAAAAATACTCATTCTAAATCTAGGAATATAATTATATGTTTTTATCCTATATTTTTCTATGTGATGAAAATGAATATCAATTGTTAAGCCAACTCTGCCTTCTCAGAATAAACTCGATTGTAATAGATGTAATTGATAGAGAGAGAGAGGGAGAGAGAGAGAGAGACGGAGAGAAATTTTTGCCTCTGATTACAGGGAAGATGGGCCTGAAATTTTCCTTTTAAGGTACTTCTGGGTTTTGTTGTTAGCATTATACTGCCTTTATAAAACGAGTTGGGAATTTTTCCTCTAATTCTCTAAACGAGTTTGTGTAAATCTTCCTCAAAGCACTATTTAAACATATACATATGGTTTATTGTTGCTGCTGCTGTTTGCTTCTTTGCTTTCTAACATAGTGACTGTGCCTTGGGGAAAGAAATATGCCCAGGGTTTTCACAGATTATTAGATACTGGCTCTGATTTTATGGCAGTCAAAGCAGCGAAGCTATATGGTTATCAGGTGATAAATGGAGTTTGGTCCAAGTCCTTCTGTCAGTGGGTGCAGTGTAGCTGAAGACCCAGCCAATAATCTGCAATTGTCATAATCCCCCATAGGCTTCCTGACCTGTTGAGTCAAGGTAATTCTGCAAAAAGAGACAAATGGAAATACTGCAGATTTGCTCTCCTTACCAAGATAGAAAATGGAAAGCAGACCCAAATCCCTGAGGAAATTATGGCCACCATCAGAGCTTTGAAAAATATGGGGTTGTTTATTTCTGTTATATCCACATTTAATTCTATTTAGCCTGTACATAGGGCAGATGAATCTTGGAGTATGGCTGTAGATTGTCATAAGCTTAATCAGTGGTGACATCAATTACAGTAGCTAATCCAGATGTTGTGTATTACTAGAATGAGTCAACACAGCCCCTGGTACCTGGTATGCTGCTACTGATCCTAAAAGTGTATTTTCCTCTAAGTCAATTTGCAACCTATCCAAAGGAATCACGTTCACCTGGTAGAAAGAAGAGGACCCCATTACCATCTTATCCAGAATTATGCCAATTTTCTTGCTCCTTTTCATAATTGTCTGTAGGAATCTTGATAACCTTGACTTTCTATGAAACATTTCACTGGTATACTGTATTGAATCATTATGATGGTTAGACTCGATGAGTAGGAACTAGTAAGAAACTTATGTGCCTTAGTAAGATGCATGTAAGGGTGATAAACAACATGAAAATTCAATGACCCTCATCTCACTGAAGATCTTAGGAATCCAATGGATTGGAGGATGTTGGCACAAATTTCTATGAAGTCAAAGAAAACTTATTGCACAACATACTGCCTACCCCTAAAACAAAACCTAGCACAATGCTGAGTGGGTCTCCTTGGATTTTGGAGATAACATACAGCTTGTTGAATCTGCCATTCTAACTCACTTTCTAAGTAATCCACAAGACTGCCAGTTTTTATTAGAATATTGATAAAGAAAAGAATTTGTATCAGGACCAGGCTGCACTTCAAGCAGGTTTTCCACTTGGGCACTATCATTCAGTAGGTCCAATGAAACTCAAATTATCTCTGTAAAATTGCCCTTTTGATGTGCTCCAATCAGAAGATCATAGAACACACAGAGGTTTTCAGCACGAAGCCATACCCTCTGCTTGAAGATAGCTATTCTCTTTTGGAAAGAAGAATTTTTGACTTGCTATTATATCCTGAAGAGAGAGAATTTCTGACCATGGGATATCAATGGCTGTGTGAACTGATCTGTGCTTAGCTGGATACCACTGGCCCATTAAGTTAGAGCATGCTCGGCAGCAATTCTTTGTCAACTGGTATACAAGAGATCACATTCAAGACAGTTTAGAAGTCAAAAGTAAGTTGCATGGTTGCATGAGCAGTTGGCTCAGCAGCCTACTGACATCCATCCTATTACATTGCTTTCTTTCATTCAATTCACTTTTGAGACATTATGAAAGCTCTTTATGACAAATTAGTTAAAAGAGTTAATTAATGAACAACAAAATATCTCCCAGGTCTACTTTACAGGTGACTCTGCTAGATATGTGGACATCCACCAAAAGAAGAATGCTACAGTCTCAGAGACCCAATCAGGAGTTTTCTTGAAAAACTGGCATGATGAAAAATGCTCACAGTGGGCAGAACTTTGAGCACCATGATTCTCTACTTTGTTGGACTTAAAGTTGGTCTGATATACAGATCTTCATTGGTTCATGCGTAGTTGATAATGATTTGGTCAGATAGTTATGGACTTGGAAGTAACAAATTGGAATTTTGATGCAAAGAGGTCTAAAGAAGAGCTATGTGGATGGACCTATTGGAGGAGACACAGGGATTAAAGATATTTGCATTTGATATGACTTCTCACCAAACTCAGAAGGCTCTCAATGAGCAGGTATACAAGGTGGTCTGTTCTGAGATAGCAAGCAAGCTCTTTCCTAGCCATCATTATGCTTGTTTAGTAGGAACATGTATAAAGAGGCCCTGGTGGCAGACTTACCACCATGGGTTTAACAACATGGACTTTGACCTCCAAGGTCAGTTTGGCTCCATCACAACTGAGTACCTAACCTGCCAGCATCATAGACAAATGGTAAGTCCTCTATATGGCAGCATCCCTGTACCAAGCTGATTACTTTGCACCTTTTTTGTCATAATGAAGGCAGCAAATTCTCTCACTGGAAGAAACATAAATTATTTATGTATAGCTGCCTTCTTTGCCTGCAATGCTCCTTCCAGGACTACAGTCTATTTGACTTACTGATAGCCATGAGTGTGCTTGTTATTAAATGCATATAATAATGATAGTCATTTAAAAAGTTATTAATTAAAGATTATCTCATTATTATGTTAATACACTGAGAATTATTTGTTTAAAAATAATTAGAATAAATGAAAATATGATTATGTGTGAATTACGTGTATGTAAAAGTTACTGATTCTTTTCTGTGACCATGAGACTTTCTAAGACCGAAAACCAGCCTGAGGGGATTTTGTTCAGAATTGTCTGATACATTCTGAGAGTGGGAAGCCAATGAGGAACAACCATCATAATGTTGAAGGAAGTCAAGAGAGATTTGGGAATCTTCTAAACTCTGATGAGCAGCACCTAGAAGCATTAGTTGGACAAGAGAGATGATCAGGGCTTATCCTCATAAACTCAGAACCTCTGGCTCAGACCCTTTATAAACCACAACAAATCCATTTTCACCTGATCTAGTCCTCCCTGCCCCCACATCCCCCCCCACACACAAAGGACAGTTGTTCCTCTCTAACCTGCACAATGGAAGAGATGCCCACATAAAGGTTGGAGCTCCCTCTGTTCCACCAATCCACCATCCTCCCGAATTGTTGTGGACCTGTTCAGAGTACTTATCATCAAATTTCAAGGTTTGTTTTTTTTTTTCCATTTCTGCAGCAGTTATATTACAACAATTTTCTCTCTTGCATAAACATTCAATCATTCATTTCATCAACCTATCAATATATATAACTAAATGCTCAAAAAGTGATTTCATCTTTTACATTTTTTAAATCAATAACAAATTTGTAATTCATCTATATAGATTTAACTAATGTGCTAAGCTTTTAAACTATACTGAAAACAACATGTCACATGTCTCAGATCTAGGAGAACCCACAATTGGGAATAGTAAGAGGTTGTGCGTCCGGGTGTAGGGAGGAACCACTATGTTTAGGCATCAAATAATTCCCCTCATTTACGTGAGGCACTTCGCATAGTAAATGCTATTAAATCCCCATCACTTCACAATATATGAGCTGTTTTTTCACTTTTTGCAGATGAAGAAGTTGAACCTACAAAAAGTCAATTAATTTTATTCAGATCACAAAGTTTGTACTCTACAAGTACTGTAAGTGTCCAGTATAAACATGGGCTATATGTTAACTTTTGTTGATGATTTTATTCCCAATACTTTGAATATTGCCTAGAGTATGGCACAGAAATAAAAAAAAAAGTCAAGTGAATTTCTGGAAAATAAAAAAGATTGTGTAAAAACGCAAACCTACCTGTCTCCAACATCTCAGCATTTCCATTATATAGAAAATTTGATAAACAAAATTAATAGTAAGGTTGAAAGTTTGGCTCTTAGAAGAATTCTCAATTTGTTTCAAACTGAAATTTCTTTTATGACAAAGATGCTCACTCCAATTCGAAGCATCAATATTAGAATTTCTAGGTCAACGACATGTCTGGATCCCCCATCCTTTGGATCTCACTCATTTTCCCATTAGCGGTAGTGAACCTCTATGTTATCCTTAGAGTCTCAGTGATGCTCACAACCTAACAGGAAGTGAAAAAAAAAAGGAAAAGAAAGGAAAAGCTTGCACTTGGACTAAAACCTCTGGGGCTTCATCCTGCCACCTCACTCTTTTCTGAATTCAGATCCTTGAATTAATTTTCATGTCATAAAGGCAGATTCCTGAATTGACATTTTTAATTGGGCCATTTGTTACAGTTTAAGGCAGAGTTTGGCAAACTACCACCAGCAGTTCATGTACGTGCATTTCTATTGGAATGCCACTCATTCACTATGTGTGTTGAGCACAACAGCAGACTGGAGGGGCTGCAACAGAGACTGAATGGCCACAAAGCCTAAAACATTTACTATCTGCTCTTTTATGGGAAAGATCTGCCAATTCTGATCTAGGGTGTGTAGACACTCTCAGAAGCATCAGAGAACCAGCGGACTGAGAATTCACAAACTTCTCAGAGAAACATATAGACATAGACCTGGCCTGTGTGTCCAGAAAACAGACTTTAATTACACCTACTTGGCTTGCACACTGGGCACCTGAAATAGAACAGTGGAATATAAGTCTGGAAATGGTGGTCTGGGCACTATTGGAAGACCACAAACACTTGTATTAGCATTACAAACTTTAGAATTGTTCTAAATATTTTCATGATCAAATCCATGCCTCAGTAAAGAGATATCTATCAAGAGATAAATGAGCAATTCGTCTATGTTAAGGCTATTAAATTGTTTTAGTGACTTTTTTTGTTTAAAAAGTAAGTAGCATCTATCAACACCCTCCTATCAATAGGCACTGTGTTATGTGATTTGCAGGCTCATTTAATCTTTATAACAATACAAATATGGCAGGTCTTGTTATTATCTCCTTTCTAGAGATGAGACAATCTTGCTGGCATCCTCTAGATTTCTTGCAGCTAGGTCTAGTGATCGCAAAGGTAGATTTTACAGAGGTCCTTGCTTAGAGGTTGAATACAAAGTGATCGGTGAAATCACAGGTATTAAAGTTGGGCACATTTGCTGGGTCAAATACACCAGCCTCATTATCTCATCTTGCTTAGCTGGCCCTCTTTAGAAAATGCAGCCTTGCACAATTCTAGAGCCAATCTTGCCTGAGGCTGACCACAGTTTAGGTGTTAGGCCCATCAGCAGGATCTTCATTTACTATTAGGTCCTGGTACTTGTACTGGATTTTTTTTCTTGAGGAATGAGGGTTTATGCCTCCTGTAATCTCCATTACAACTAGCAGGCTCATTTTGGCCCCATGTCCAAAGCAGAATGTATTCTAGTTCTACCTTATGGCCAAATAGTGTTCTTGAAGTAGACTCAAGACTAAATGAGTGGATTTTCCCATGGACATTGCCCATCTGTACCATGTTCGTATGAGCAAACCTAGGATTTGCTTTCCTGAGTATATCTCCATTGCCTCATCTCCATATTTCTTGGATATCCTCTGGAAAACTTGTCTGGTTCTTTCTCGTTTTCTTCACCCCAAAAGCTGAGCCATGTTCCTTACAGCCTCAGCATGCCCAATTTTAACTAAGTGGCTGCCATCCTTCTACCTGTGGTCCCTGACTGGAATCTCCTGTTGGTTTGTCCTGCCCTCCATCTTACCAGGTAGTCGTCTTCATTCATCAGTGTCTGGCCATCCTGAGTCTTCTTGGATATAGCAAAATGCAGTTGGTCACCCTTTGAGGCTCACTGTGTTGACTGTACTCATGCCTGAGTCCTCTATGCTGGTTCCTGGTACTTTCCCCACCCTTGTTGAACCACTGCTGAAGATCCAATATGCCATCTGGAAGAATCTATCCAGGGCCTTTATCCAGCCCCATGACTCCTACAGATCATGTGAATAAACATTACACCATTACATCAAGAGAATATGCTTTCTTTTTGTTACCTAGCTAGGCTATAGATAAGCAAGAAAAATACTTCAACGAGGCAGATTCTGTGATGATAATGATCACAGATTGATGGTAGCATCTAGAAGTTAATTTGAGCTGTTGCTTGGAGATTCATGATGGGTATTTCATTCAATATTCAATAACTATTTATTGATCACCTATTCTACTCCCTAGTGTAATAATGTTGAAACAAACGTAGCTCCTGTCCTCAAGGAGATTACAATATGCTAGGACAGACTGTTGGTGCTGCATGTCTGTGTTTCTATGCAATATCATATTTTTTTCAAGAACATTCAGGGAGATAGTCTTCCTAACAAAGGAAAAACAGAGGCAAAGACCTTCCTAACAAAAGCAAAAATATAGAGTCCTCTGAGCCAATGGAGATGAAACTGAAACAAATTCAGGCACAACAAATCTTCCCGACCTGAGGCCAGAGAGACCAAGGGTTCCAAGTTCTTGTTACCCAGCCCAGAGATTGTCAACAATTTCCAGAGGGTATTTGAGGGGATGAACCCACTTTTAGAAATCAATTGATAAAATACAATTTATAAAGACTTACTTTATATGAGTGTAAACAAAACCAATGTCCAGTTAATAGGACCCAAAAGATGCCGATATCACAGAGCGGTCTTCAGGAGACAAATGAAACCCAGAATTCACATGCAAGGAAGCAGATTGGCACAGAAACATTCTCTTACCATCCTGGTACTAGAATCTGATGTTAAACTTACCTAGTTTGAATTAGAAAGTATACTTCCTAGATACAGGTCCATCTCCATCATTCACCCACCCATGAGGTCACTCTTCTTCCTTGTGCCTCAGTTTCCAAATATTTCCAATGAGAAACATAATAACACCTTCCTTGTAGGACCTGTCAGTGGATTTGATGAGAATGTTCTAAAGTCCTTAGAAAAGTAGGCAGCACGTGGTAGTCACTCAATTCATGTTAACTCTTATTACAGTATTCTTAATAGTCCATTTTCTATAAGCACATAGACTAAAATATACATTTTTAATTTCTTTTATATCATGGGCTTAACAAGACAAAAATATTGTAACGATTATCAGAAGTGATTTTAATAATACATCCATTTAGGTGTTTTTCAATATAGACTTTGGGGTGATAGTGTTAGAAAGGAACATTTTTTTCCTGATTTATCCAGTGTCTATTTTAAGGGATTTCCCATAACCTCTCTTTACATTTTGAACCATCAAAAGCCTCTCTGTAGAAATGGAGAGAGTTACCTACATGGCTGGTGGTCCACAGCCACTAGTCCACATGTTCTGCCTGAATGGAGCGAAATCTATCACATCTTAATTGCAGGCATTTTACTTGCTATCCTTATCCCCATGCACCTGAACCAGTGGGAGGCATACCTGATTAAGCGTGACTTTGTAGATTCAGGTGTTCACTTGGGTGGGCTGTCCCTCATCTTCCCTCATCTAGAAGGATGGTGGGGGAATTGGATGGGGAGAGAGCCAGCTCATCTTAATTTTCAAGATATGCTGTACCCTCCAACTTATCTTTTTATTGGTAATAAATGTAGTATGTTAATTTTGTTCGTTGAGTATTTTCTTAGCGTTATCTCTTATTTCAGAATATAGACAGAGAAAAGATATGTTATTTACTGTACCCCTCAAGCACCCCAACAAATAGAACAGCCCTAAATATGCAAATCATGGTTCCGATGGGCAGAAAGGGCACAACCAGGCAAGTAGCAACTGTTTCAAGGTGACATTAAGAAGCTATATTTCTGTCTGCATCGCTGTTCATGGCCAGATAATTTCCAAACATTCTAAATCATTTAGTCAGCATAGATTTTAATATTTTCCAAATCTAAACTCCAAAAGAAGTGTTTTATTCATTGGGAAAAAAACTGTTTATGATTGTAGAAGTAATCAGTGTCAATTTAAATTAATCAGGGGCCAGCCCAGTGGCATAGTGGTCAAAGTTCATGCACTCCACTTCAGCAGCCTGAGGTTCGCAGGTTCAGAGCCCATGTGCAGACCGACACACCATTCACCAAGCCATGCTGTGGCAGCATCCCACATACAAAATAGAGGAACATTGGCACAGATGTTAGCTCAGGGACAATCTTTTTCAAGAAAAAATAAAAGGGGAAGATCAGCAACAGGTGTTAGCTCAGGACCAATCTTCCTCACAAAATAAAATAAAATAAACAAAATAAAATAAAATAAATTAACTGCAACTTTTCCTTCATTGGCTCTATGTAGGAATAACCAGACTGTGACTTCAGAAATAAAGACACGCTTCTTGTTTTGATACTTTATTAATTTCCAGTTATAGCCAGAATTCTATCCCAATAAGATGAAAGCAGATTTTTTTCTGACTTACCTTTGGACTTGAGAAATCTGACACCAGCCTTTTGAAGGCCAGAAGGGACGCAGACTTCATTCTGCATTTAACCAGTGTTCGTGTTGTCTGGTGTAGAAATCCAATGAGCCTTTCTCTTTAAAGAGAAGTTATTTACAGTGAGTTTTTTCCCTCAAGGGGACACGTTTACTGATTCTATGTCAATAATTCTGTGGAGAAAACACAGTGATTACATCTGGAAAAAATTGGCAAAAGATGGAATTAAATAAGATTGTGAGTTTGGGTTTTCTTACCCATGCTGGGGGTAAAATTGCCAACCACAGGGTGGATGTGCTTCCATAATTTAGTTGTTGTGAGACACATGTGGAATGGTATACATGACAAAGTTGTGTATAAAATAGAGAAGAATTTGTAAATAAAGTTATTATTATTACTCTTGTTAGATCATATGCAGTCCACAAAGGTAAAGAAAAGGGCAAAACAGATGTAAATATGCCCATTAGGTTAAATTTCAATATGCAGTTATATAGATATAGGTATAAATAGATATATAGATGTAGGTGGATATACACACTGGTACAGATATATGGATACTGTCTGGAGATGCCTTTTTTTCCCATTTACAATTGACTAGTATATGGGAAATTTCTTGTAGGTAGAGATCTTCTAAAATCTAAATCCAGTTGCATAGCTTCACATCTTAGAGTAAACTGGATTTAGAGTCTATAAAATTATGTTAGAGTGTTTTAGCCGTGGTATCATTTGGAATTGAACTATCTATTCTCTACTCCACTTTTAGGAATCCATGTCTAAGTGGTCAAAATGGCTCCTAGATTGAGCAATGTTACAGACCTCTTTCATTAGATATTTCTTTATGTCTTAAACAAATTTACTATAAAGCTACAATAATCTAAACAACATGGTGCCAGCATAAGTGTAAACATATAGATCATGGGAATAGAATTGAGTTTCCATGAATAAACATATACATCTATGGTTATGTATGGGAGGGAATATGTGCAAATAACATGTTTTATAGGGGCCTAGTGTCCAGAATACACACACACACACACACACACATATATATACACAAAAGAAAAACTCATAACTCAGTAACAAAAAAGCAAACAATCCAATTAAAATGAACAAAAGATTTGAATAGATATTTCTCCAAAGAAGACATACAAAGGGCCAATAAGAATTTGCAAACATGCTTTTTGTCATTAGCAATTAGGGAAATGAAATTAAGAACATATGCAATTGTTAATTAAATTTAAAGCACATTGAAAGTGATGCTGTGTCATACCTACTAGGATGGCTATGGTAAAACAACAAATGTTAGTGGGGATATGGAGAAATTTTAATTCTGATCATGTGTGGTGGAAAAGTAAAATGGTGCAGCAACTGTGGAAAAGAGTTTGGCTCAAATTTCCGATCACAGATTACTATACAACCTATCAATTCCATTCCTTGGTATGTATCCAAATGAATAGAAACAAAAATTCAAATAAATATTATGCACATATGTACAAAGCAACAATAGTCACAGTAGCAAGAATGTGTCAATATTTCAAATTTATATCTACAAATGAATGGAAAATTGAACTATGCGTATCTACACAGTGGAAAATTATTCAGCCATAAAAAGAAATGGAGTTACAATATACTTTCTGTGGATGAACCTAGAAAACATTATGTTAAGTGAAAGAAATTAGACACAAAAAGTCACATATTATATGACTCAACTTATATAAAATGCCTGGATTATTTAATTAAATAGTTGATAGTTAAATCTATAGAGAGTCAAAGAAGATTAGTGATTACCAGGGGCCAGAGGAGAGATGAGTGGAGAGTGATAGCTTAATGGATATGAGGGTCTCCTTTTCGGGTGAGAGAAATGTGTTGGGACTGGATAGAGGTATTGTTTACATCATATTGTTAATGAATTACATGTTACTGAATTGTACATTTCAAAAGAGTTAATTTATGCTATGCAGATTTCACCTCAATAGAAATAAATAGATATGTTCTTTCAAATAAAACAAGCATTGGTCTTACCTCCTGATGAGTGCAAGATAGTATTTTTCTCGTACTGAGTTCTTACATCACATAAATAACTACGTTTTTCAGTTATGCCTAAATGCAATAAATAGTCAGAAACTAAGTTAATCATAAGTCCCAGTTTCACTGAGAAAGTCCCAGTATAATAATTAGTAAAAGCACCACTCTTTCATTCTGAAAATTGTCCTTATCTGGACAACATGTTGTATGGTCAGCCTACTGTTGATAATATAGGCTGAAAATGTCTTCCAAAAATATTACTTTTTGCATTATTTGATAAATGGTCATGTGGAATGGCTCTGCAAAGTGTTGATTTCCAGTTGTAAAATCTTTGCAAGTCTTTAAATTTCAAAAAGAATTTCTGACTCCTTCTAGTTTACCTGTTTTGACGTCATTAAATACTAAACAGATTCCTCAGCTTCCGCACCCCCCATATCAGGGAAGTCTCTGTCTCTACGTCAGCCTCTTCTATCTCCTGATGGTTCCAACTCTCAGAATGCTCTGAGCTCAGGTTGAATTCAGTGTCTCTTTCTCTCTCGCACATTGGTCCTGGTTCTACATCTTGAGGGAAGTATTAGTAATGATACTTTTACACATGGACTATTTACCAGACATGTGCTAGATGTTTTACAGGTAGAAATTCATGCAATCCTCACATTAAGAGTATGACATTGATATTAAAATTATTCCCATTATAGACAGGAAAACTAGACTCAGAGAAATTAAATGATTAAGCAAGTAGGAGAAAGAGCTGGTATCCAACCTCAGCCAATTGGGCTCCACAGTCCATGATCATAACCACTAACTGGATTAATGAATTTTAAAACTCCTCCGTCCAAGTATCTTCAGCCCATCTGAAGACAAGTCATCATGTTTCCCATTCTTAGAGTCTTTTCTTCCCAGGCTGAGCAGCCCCAGTTCCTTCTATACTTTTTCATGTTACTTGTTTCCCATCTTATCCTACCTAACCACCCTTGGCAGACTGCAATTCCGTTTTCCTATATTCTTCCATAAGCCTTGCAAGCAATTCAAGGCGTTATAATGCAAACAGGAGTCGACTGGGAGACAAGGACCTGATTCTTCTAACTCTGCTGTAAGTTTATGGGAATCATTCATCATTCTATTAAACATTATCTTGTTTCTTTCTTTAAGAGATTTTTAGAAGAGTTTATGAACTTGTTGGAAAGTATTCAAATCACATTTCTAGTGCCATCCTGTGTGGCTTAGGCATTACTTCCCAACTCTAAGGATCAGTGCTCTCACATGATGAGTTCCAATGATGAGCATTTAGGTAGTTATCACCCTTTCCATCCTTCCAAAAGGATAAGAGTGATTGCCATTGACTTTGGTGTTTTCTTCCCTAAGCAGTTCTGTGCACAAGAACTCAAGGGCCTGAGAGAGGGGAAGCCCAAATATGCTTGCTCTAAATTCAAGCCTTCTTTTCTACCTTTCTGAGATAAAAGAGAATGGTGTCCCAAGAAGAAATATAAAAATTTTCCTTTTCATATTTCTGAGCTTTTCTATCATGGTCAATCTTAGGCAATTCTTTTTGGCTGCCTCATTCCTCATTCCTTCCTCAACCCTTTATTGGCCACAAAGATTAAAAAAAATAGGGAAAACCAGGAATCCCAAGGAGCACCCAAGCCTCTAAGGAAGCATAAGCTATAGTACAGACCACTCAAAACATAGCTCCGGAAAAGAAGCAAAGAAACTAAGCTGCGTCACATTTCCCCTTCCATATTTATAATGTCTTTACTCATCCACCAAAGGGTTGCATTCTCAACTGCTGTGACTTTCTTACTTTGTCAGCAGTTATGTAGCTCCTTCTAATCTTCTCTAGGTTGGCAATATCTCTTGGCATTTCTGTATGCTCTGAACCAGAACTCAGAAAACATCAGCTCACCCATGGCTAAGCATTGTCACAGAACATTGGAAATTGCCATTGTCCCAGAAAACCTGATCTTATGGCCGTTGCATCTTGTCCTTGATTCAAATAGACATGTATCATATGTCACACATTGTGGCCACCTGGCTTTGTTCTGTGATTACCTCATGCCCAACCTCCATTAACTGTTTCTGAACTGCTGGGTCACTACCCTGTAACAGGTATCTCCCCTCTCCTCAACCGTCAACTCCGCAAGGAAAGGCAGTTGATCTTTTAGCTCCATACACTTAACATGAAGGACTTTGCACAAAGTACGTCTAGTGAATGAAGGGAAGCATATCTCACTCTGTTCCTGGAATGTAAACTCCTTATGGATGTTCATCTTCTCTTTTTCTTGGGATCTGCATGGCAGCCAGCATAGGCAAGAATGTGTCTTTGCGAAGATTCTTACTACATACTTAGTTGTGAATGAGTCACATAATTTTTCTGAGACTTTGAATAATAGTGGTTAATAATAAGCTGTTCTATAATTTAAAGCAAAAGATGGATATACTGTGTAAACAGGTGGAAATCTCAGCAGAGAAATGGAAACTATAAAAAAAGAACCAAATGGAAATTGCAAAAAAAAATAATAATAAGCTCTTCTGTTCTTACAGGTTTATTTTGAGGGTTATATGATAAAATGGGCTTGGCAGAGTATTTCAAACTGTAGAGAGTTGCATTAATAATAATAACATCACAATAACCATTATATGGTGTTTTGTAGTATAAGAGGTATTGGGAATCCAGAGAACAAGCCTTCCCAGCAGTGAATGGTAGAAAGAACATGGGTGGTTGACTTTGAATTAGGGCACTATGTGCCAAGTCATCCTGTACTTACATTATGCCCAAAAGGTAAGATCTGTGAAAACCAATGGGCCAGTCGGACTTTGTACCTACTGCATAACCAATGCTTTACGCCTCATTGAGGTCCCTCCAGTGACCACCTCACTGGAGGTAGTTGGAAATATCAAAACAGTCATTATTGTTGTAATGAGCTTTCAGGTTTAATAGCTCCAAGCATGAAGGATAGCTGGTTTTTCGGAGAGCCATCTATCCAACAATATGGTTCACCACCCCTGAGGTAACCCAAATCCCACAAACTTTGTCACTGCCATGGCCTCAGATTGAATTGGGCACAGTGTGTGGGAGCGATTTTAATCAGAGCAGACATGCTGACCAAACCACTACCTAACAAATGGCTTCTTCTCCTTGATACCTGGAGTCCTTCAGCAAGGGCATCTGAAAGTCACTGGGCTTAGTAGTAACAAAAATAGCAATAATAATAAATAGTAAGAATAGTAAGAAAAACAGAAAGCATTTATGTCTCTCAGGCACTCTGCTAGGTTTTCCATGTTTATTATTTTTAATCCTTAAAACTATGATTTTATTATGCATAGGTTATACATTAAGAAAAAATATGTCATTATTTATAGTTTACAGAGCACAGTCCTATAGTTTAAATCACTGCTTTTGGTGAAAATCTCTGAGCTTGATGGAGGGACCTGTATGTCCCACCATTGAGCAAATAAGGAAATAACCCCTGAGAGAAGAGGTCAGAGTATATGGATGTCAGTTGAGGTAGAGGCAGAGTTAGAAACTTGCTTTCCTTTAGCTCCAGCTCTCTTTATTTTTTCTTTCTTTTTTTAAACTGTTCCATACTCCATATTTTTTGTTGTTGTTTTTTGTTTTGTTTTGTTTTTTTCTGCGGAAGATTATCCCTGAGCTAACATCTGCTGCCATTCTTCCTCTTTTTGCTTGAGGAAGATTCGTGCTGAGCTAACATCCATGCGAATCTTCTTCTATTTTGTATGTGGGTCGCCACCACAGCTTGGCTGCTGATGAATGATGTAGGTCTGTACCCAAGAATGGAATCCAGGTCGCCAAAGTGGAGTGCGCTGAACTTAACCACTAGCCCACGAGGCCAGTGCCAAGATTCCTGTATTTTTAACATTGCTTCTTATTTTCTTTATGAAGCATGATTTTTTTTTTCTTTCTAAATGATACATTTGGAATCCTTTAAGTAGATGCTCCGATATTTTTTTGTATGATGAAGTCTGCTCCCCCATGCCACACCTGCTCTGAAGAATTATCTGCTCTCCCACATTCTAGACTCCAAGGATGCATTCAAGCCTTCTGCACTGGTTTTCTCCATTGATTGCCAAGGCCACCTGGGAGATCCAGTATTCCTTGCAACTCCCTCTCTCTTCTTAAAAAAAAATACCAAGACATATTTTTGTTTCTTCAAGGATTTTACTGCTTTACTACACAGCCTAACAGAAACTTAGAAACATTATAAATATAGAGACGTGACCAGAGACTCAGAAATTTGTGGATTTCTTTCATTGCTTGTCCTGAGTTAGAGTCCTCATTTCTCAGACGAAACTCATCCTCTGCTTGAGAAAGGGGTTCACCAAAAGTCCACAATTCAGCTCAACTGAATGCAAGTTTATTAGTCAAATGCTACATTTGAGGGATGGCACACGAAGTTGCACCTTGTATCACAACTCCTATGGCAGGAGGGGAGTGGCTTTCAATAAAAATGCAATGACAAGATATCATAATGATCACAAGGATGGGAGATTTTAAGGAAGCAAAGGAAAGAAAATTCATCTTTGTTCAATGTAGGTAGCCTTCATCACTAGGGGTCTGCAGAAGGATGACCACCTCAGACACCTCTCCACCCAAATGGGAACATTCGTGAGCCATTCAACAAACATGTACTGAAAACAGACAGGTTTATTCTGAGGCCCTTACAAACAGATTTGTGTTAAGAGACACGAAGGGGCATCCAGTGTAACAGCAGCGACACGTGTTTCCCATTTGACTTCCCAGGAACGTGTGTGCCTGAGCTCTGGTGACCTAGAGGCGATAAGGAGACATAATAGGAATAGAGAGATTGGCTCTTGTAATTGGTGGGCACTCTCTGCTTGTTCTCTACTCAGAAATGCCTTATCAAACTCCCTCAGAACCTGTAATTGAGGTAATTAATCTTCTTCTCTTTTCAGCACATGATCCCATTTGCAAGCTTTAACAGCATTTTAATAATTGAAGCTTTTTCATAATTATCAGGAGTTAATCACTACATTTTAGGCAAAACATCCCATATCAGACATCATTCAGAGTTGGGAAGAGGTTGAATATATGGGAAAATAATGGCGAGAAAGACTCCTGCTCAGCAGATAAGTAGCTCAGGAATTGCCATGCTGACGAGCACGAATCATACACTAATTTCCCCCAAAGGCCTATTCTAATAATTAACATATGTTGAGGCCAGAGAAGCTTAGTGCTAAAATATTTTAATGTTTGCACAGCATTAACTTTCTTCTCCCATTTATTGCCCACAAAGGACTTCGTATTATCTTAAGGTAGAATAGCCTTAAGGCCTGGTTTCAGTATAAACACTCCCTAACAAATTCTTCCATTTCCTAGCTATCTGTAATAAATTTAAAGACCTTCTCTCCATATTTATTTTATTTTATGGCTCTCCAATAGAAAGTCTCATACTCCTGGTTTATGCATATTGGCTAACTGTGATCTTCCAAAACGAAATGCCTATCTGAACTCTAAAAAGTCAAGGGAATTATGGATTATGTAAAATAAAGATGGCAGTGCTACAGAGACAAAATGGATGCTGGAAAAAATATGAGGTCCTAAAGAAGATAAACATCAAAGGTCTCTGCCCCAATCTGCATTTTGAAGAACAGGTACATGCAATCAACTTTTAAAAGAGTTACAATGTGATTCTTCGAGGCGAACTTTCTATTCTGGTTTATCCTGTGGAGTCCACTGGCTTCTTGAGAATAATGGAATATTTTAATGCAATTTATATTTGTGATCTCCTTTCCAATGTTTCCCCAGGACCTGAGGATGACCACAGCCGCTGGAGAAAGACCCTTGAATCCAATAACAATGACTGTCATTTGAGTGGCACATGATACTTCTCAGGCCATCTCACAATCATTCATGTCTCTGATGCTCACAACATCCTCCAGGCAACTTCTATTTCCGTATCTGACTGCATCCAGGTAGTCTGAAGGAGTTGCTTTTATACTGGTTATCGGTGGTCGATCATGACCAAACCCTAGATCTTCTAAACTCAGAATCTAGGTGCCTCTAACTTGATTGTCCCTTCAACATGAATAGATTATCTCATCTAAGAGACAGTGAATAATGGTAACTATTCTAAGATACTCCATTACCTCACTAAACAAGTATGAACTAGTGATCCCTTTCATGGGTTTCCCTAGCACCACATACTTCTCCTGCCATAGCAGCTACCTCCTCGTCATTGCAGCCTAATTGTACACTTTCCTTGAAAGAATGTGGCACCACTGTGGGCAGAGCCCATGCCTGCCTTGCAGTCCTAGAGCTTACACTCTACTTTGGGCAAACACTCACAAAATAAAAAATATAAAATGGTGATCAATGCTAATGGGAAAATAAAGTGGGAAAGGGAGAGAGAGTGTTGAGAAAGGCAGAAACTCTAAATTGGAGAGTAAAGGGCAGGTTCACTGGGAGTGTGACACTTTGGTCAGAGCCTGAAGGAGGTGAGGGAGCAAGCCCTGAGGGACCTGAAGGAAGAAGAAAGTGCAGGAGCAAAGACCTGGAAGCAGGGGCTGGAACGTGTGAGCCAAGGGGAGTCAGGACACGTGGGAGTGACAGCAAGGGTTCTGTGGGGAGACCTGAGGCACAGCTAGTAGCTCCATGGTGTAGCCCTTTGCAGGGGGCCAGACTCATTTCTGATGGATTGAAAGCCATTGGAGGATTTTCAACAGAAGAAAAATATGACCTGATGTGATGGTTAATTTTATCTGTCAACTTGACTGGGCCCCATGATTCCCAGATATTTGGTTAAACATTATTCTGGGTACTGCTGTGAGGGTGTTTCCAGATGACGTTAGCTTTGAATTGATAGACTGAGTAGAGCAGATGGCCCTCCCCAGTGTCTGTGGGCATCTTCCAACCTGTTTGGAAGGGTCTGAATACAACAATGAGGTGGAGGAAGGGAGAATTTGCTCCCTGCCCAACTTGTTGAGCTGGGACATTGATCTTTTCTTGCCCTCAGACTGGGACTCACACCATCGGGGCTCCTGGTTCTCAGGCCTTTGGACTTGAACTGGAACTGCAACCACTGGGGCTTTCCAGGGTTTCCAGCTTGCAGACAGCAGATCATGTGACTCCTCAGTCTCCATAGTTCCGTGAGCCATTTCCTCATAATAAATCTCTTTATATGTCAGTTCTATTTCTCCAAAGAATCCTGACTAACACACCTGACTAATGACTTAAAGGATCTTGCTAGCTGTTCTATTGAGAACAGATGAGAGCTAAATGCCTGTTAAACATATGATCCTTCCAAGGGATGATCTGAATATGATTGGGGAGGTTACTTCATATTTTTTGAATGAATGAATCTGATAAACAACTTTAAGCTGATAAAATCTTATTGTTCCCCTTTCCTCACTAAAAAACATTTCATTTGGGAAAAAGTCACACGACTTTCATAACAGGTAGGAGGAATCTAATGGGAGGGTGGACTTTCTAGATAACTTCTAAATATTGCCACATAATAACCACATTTACCATATTTATACATAATTTTACAATGAATACATTTTGAACAAAACTTTTACACGGATTATTCCTAAGATTTTCTGGGTTTACTCTTTTCTACATCTTTCACCTATGTCATAAAGAAATCATTCCAAATATTTGGATCCGTAAAATAAGGATAAGAAGGCTTACCTCCTGGAACTCTTGGGAGGATTAACTGAGAGGAAGTAAGGAAAAAAGCCAGCACAAATTTTAGCACACAACAAAGGACCCTATAACATTTGAGGGGTTTTGTTTGTTTGTTTGTTTTTTTGTCTTAAGCAGGATTCAGAACGTATACTGGGAAAGCTAAATGGAATTCTGTGCTCAAACAGGAAAGCCTAGCTTCCTACATATTAAATTATTTGATTTAAAATATCTTTAATCTTCTGTCACCTCCATCATTGGAAACTGAATAAAAAGAAACTCAAGGTAAATCCAAAGCTTTAAAGAGTCTCAAAATGTCCATAAAGTAGATGAATTATAAAATGTCACCTCTGTGGGAAAAGGGGGAGGGAATCAATATAAAAAAGAGAAATCTGAGAGACTGAGTTTCTTTTTCAAAGACACCGTGGTCACTTTGACCCTGAACAATAGATTTTTTTATTTATGTTTTTGAAACAGGGTGGATTTTTCTCTTTCCTTGAGTTGAAATACAAACAACAAAGACAGAAACAAATGAACAGTGTCACTATTTCATCTTTGAAAATTTCAGGTGTTATGTCAGTTTTTCTTATTCCTCTTTTGAATTTTGAGGTTATTTACCTATGTGGCATTTTATGACTTTTTTTCTTCATTTTACTGTACACTGTGAATAATATCTTTCAAGATGTAGCTCCAATGCCACTGCCGTGATTCACAGGATCATAGAATTACAAACAGAGAGAGTATCTGCGAGGTTTACTACCCATGCAATCATTTTCCTTCCAGGTTTTTGTTCTGGTTTGGGGGCAGATTTATATCTAAAATTATGCCTGTGTTTGTTTTCTCAGTCTTTCAGTTCCTGTCTGCTCCTGCTGTCTTTTCACAGGTTCTCTGGGGGCACTGTCTGAGCCCCTTTGAGCAGAAACAAAATTGCAGAGAAATGGGGAGAAAGATGCTGATTTTTGCTTGCTGATCAAATTATATTGATCCCACTGGTTAGATAAAGTTGGAGAGGAGAGTAAGGAAGAGACGAAGCAGGACTGTGGAAGAGAGGAAAATACAGGGAGAGCAGAGACCTCTAGATAGAAGAGATACTAGAAAGGGAAAAAGGGCAGAGACTCAGCATCAAGCTCTTTGCAAACTTGGACCACCCACACCACTGAGCCAAACATGGATAACCCAGAGTCGTGGGTGCTTAGCTCCTGGGAGAGAATCTGAGAATGTGGTCATTGTTTTTAGTGATGGGGCATTAAGGAATAATTCGGACCCTCGATTAGGATTGAACTGTGAGAGGTATCTGGGAATCGTCTCTACATGTGATGTCCTTATACAGTGGATCAACCATCAGTATTTTTACTTTGTTTGTTTTTAGGTTGTTGTAACTTGCTTTTTACAATGAAATAAATATGTGCTCAATTTAGGAAATTAGAGAAATATATAAAAAACAAAAAGCAGCAAAAAAATATGGATATAGCTCATAAACTTTGCCTGTTAGTCTAAAAATCAAATCCTGTGATTCAATTTTGATAGCCTTATCCAAAATTGTTTTGGCTGCTCCAGATATTTGGAATTGTCATAAACATGTTAAATAAGCTTGTCTTTTCTGCAAGAAGGGCTGCTGGTGTTTTGATTGGGATTGATTTGAATCTATAAATTAATAAGAGAAAATTGGCAGGTTGAACTTTTGGGTCTTCCAATCCATAAACATTGTACACATCTTGACTTCAATTTTCCTTTTTATTTTCTCTCTGTAGTATTTTGTGGTTTTCAGAGCACAGGTCCTGCACTTTTTTTTTAAAATTTATCCCTACATATTTCACTTCTTCACATACAATTAGACCTGGTGACTTTTTTTTTAATTTCTTTTTAAAATTGCTTGTTACTAATATATACAAATACAATTGCTTTTTCTTCTTCGAATTTGTATGTCACAACCTGGTGAAATTCTCTTATAAGTTCTATGAGCTTTTTTGTAGTTTCCTTATGATTTTCTATCTATACTGCAATGTTCTGTGAAGATAAAATCAATTTTCTCTCCTTCTTTTGAATATTTATAACCTTTATTTATTTTGCTTGCCTATTGAAATACCTGGAACCTCCAATACAATATTAAATGGAAGTAGTAAAAGCAGAAATCTTGCCTTATTCTCAGTCTTACGGGAAAAGTATCTAAAGTTTTCACCCTTAAATATGATGTCATATATATGTTTTCTATAAATGTATTTACGTATTTCAAGATTTCTTAACTTCAGGGCTATTCATGAGCCAGGCAATTCTTTTATTGTGAGAGAAAGTAGTATGAGGGAACGCTCTGGAATAAAGAAAATATTATCTGTTTTGGGGGGTAGTGGTTTCAAAGGTGAATAAAACTGTCAAAATTCAGTGAATTGAATATTTTAGATTTGTGTAATTTATTTTATGTGAAATTGTCCTAAAACATGATAAATCCATGCCAAAACTAAAGAAAAAATGAAATGAACAGATAAATCTCAGAAATGAAAAAACCATGTTACTACAGATCAATTAGATATCAATAAAAATATTAGATAACATGATGAGTAACTTTATGTAAAGAAATGTGGATATTTAGGTAAAATAGACATTCACAGAAAACATACAAACACTGTTAGAAAAAAAGAGAGTTTAAATAGTCTTATACCTCTTAAAGAAATGTTAATCTCTAGTATAAAATCTCTCCACAAAAAAATCCCATGTCCAGATGTCTTTGCTACTAAATTTTAGAATGTATGTGGAAATGCAAAAGCTAAGAACAGCCCAGACAAAATTGAAGAATGACAGAAGGGGAGGTTTTATTCTTCTCAGTATGAAGACTCATGAGGAGGCTATAGTAAATAGGATGGTGTGGTATCAGCACACACATAGACTGCTAAATAAAGGTAACAGATGAGAGAACTGAAAATTAGTCCCACTTATAATGCGTGGGGTTACAGAAGAGTGGGAAAGGACAGCTCTTTCCACACATTTTGTGGAACCAACTGCATGTAGACATTGAAAAGTATTACAATAGACCCTACCTCATACTAAAAATAATTATGAATTTTAGCCTGATTCTAGATATAACTGTGAAAGATAAAGTAGCATATCTTTTAGACAATAACATCAGAAAAGATTTAAGCCATAGAGAAAATTATTAACCACAAGAAAAACATTAATAAAGTAGCTCTACTAAAATAAAGAACTTCTATTCACCAAATATGTTATTAAAGAAGTGAAGAGTAAAGCCACAAAGTGGGGATGGACACATACAGAAAGCAAAAGTCTCATAACCAGAATGCATATAAGGAACGCCTACAAATTAATAAGAAAAACAACCTTGAACCCAATTAAAAATGGGAAGAAGGTGCAGGGCCAGTCCTGGTGGGCTGGTGGTTAAGTTTGATGTGCTCTGCTTTGGCAGCCTGGGTGCAGCTCCTGGGCGTGGACCTACACTACTCATCTGTCAGTGGCCATCCTTTGGTGTCAGCTCACATACAAAAAGAGGATTGGCAAAAGATGTTTGCTCTGGGTGAATCTTCCTCAGCAAAAAAAGAAAAGAGGGGGGGAAGGTGAAGACACAAACAAGTACTTATCAAAAGAGGATATCCAAAGGGCCAGCAAACATTGCATCTTCATGAAAATGTAAATTAAAACCACAGAGATTTGCCACAAAACACTCAAAAAATAGCTGAAATTAAAAATATACATATACAATGGCAATACAAAGTGATGTGCAATTCCATTTACATAAAGGTAAAAAAAAACGCAACACTAATTTTGGTGTTAAAATTCAAGATAATGGTTATCTTGAGGAGGAGAGAAAAGCTAGTTATTGGGAGAAAGCATGAGACAATCTCCTGGGTGTTGGTAATGCCCCATTTTTCAATTCAATGCCAGTCACCAGGTGTGTTGACTTTGTGATAATCTTACTGAACACAAATAAAGGTTTATTTACCTGCCGCACAGGAAGGCCAGGAACTGGAACACCAAGCTTGCAGCAAGGAAAGAGATTTATTATCGAAAGGTACCAGACGAGGAGATGGGAGTTAAAACTGAGATCCACCTCCTGGAACGGACAAACATAGGGGTTTTTATCTGGGGTTTTAGGTAGAGGAGGGAGAGTATGTGGCCTTGAGGGCTGAAGTTTTAAAAGTCTTCTGTGCAGGCATGACTGAGTTTCATATTTCTTCAAGGATCACATGTGCAAATTCGGGGGGATTCTATGTGTCTTATGTGATGCATTTTTAGTCTGACTTGTAAAGTTTACAGTCAGTCATTTTAGCTTCTCAGTGCTCCTGCGTGAAGCTTAGTCAGGTGAGGGAGGGGGGTCAGCAAGCTGCTCTCTTATCAGCATCCGCCTGCTGTTCTGCAAGGCGAGCTCAGAAACTTTGGTTACTTCGTTTCCCATATTAAGCTTGTGGGTACAAGGCATGGTTTCACCCTAACCCAGGGAAATTTTAACTCCTTCGTTCTCAATTTCAATAATGCTTTGAGGTCTATATTTGAACATCTTTTTGTTTTCTTTATGTATGTTTCAATAAACCCTTAATAACACATATTAGGAATAAAGAAAAGGAAACAATTATTTGTAGAGTTGAAATTTAAACCAATAAAAGAATTCCATGAAAATATCCTGACAATATATTTGACAACTTAGATAGAATAAGAATTATCCTAAAAAGGTAGAAATTTGACTGAAGGAAAAATTAAAATCCTGAGTTAACAAACTACTCATTAAAGAGAGTGAAATTTTAGAAATAGCAAATTCACACAATTCAGACAGTATCCTCAATCCTGATTTACTGACTTGATAGACATTTCTTAAGCATGTTTTTACAGCCGTTAATTTAAAATTCATTTTCTAATTGGCATTCCCTATATCTGTACCTATTTAGCAGATGGTCTAGCTAATGACAGCATCTAGTTGGAGGGGCCTGGCTTCCTGAGGACCCTCCAAGTTTCTGATCTTCTTAAATTTGGAACAGTACAGTTCATCTAAGCCACACAGCTGAATGCACATTTGGCGTGGCTGTGTTGCTATTTACCCTCCCCATCAAACAACACAACACTGTTGGAAAAGTGCATATATAGTGTTGTAAATACAACATGAGCACAGGAATGAGATCGACCTGGGTTCAAATCCCAGCTCTGTCACACGTAAACGTTGAGGCCTTTAGCAAGTTTTACGATAACAATAACTGACATTAGAGTGCTGACTCAGCACCAGGACTCTTCTGAGAAAAGGCGTAAATCTACCCGTCTTGTGCTTGTAGCACTTCCGTGAGTGATGTGTCATTTTTATTGAGATTTAGCCGGTGACATAACTGAAGCACAGGGAAGCCAAAATCCTGCCTAAAGTAATACAGACAAGTTTTGGAGCTAAGATTGTCCTGTTTGTCTCCTCTTTGCAGAGAATGTAATCATAAACACTAAGTTACATTGCTTTCTGTCTAGTTTTAACAACTTAAGATTTAGTCTTCTACGTTTAGAATGAGGGATAACTTACTTCTAATATTGCCGTGTGGACAACATTAAAAAGGTAACACATGCAAACTCATTTCATCCATGCCAGGCACGTAGACATGTGCAACTAACAGAATTTTTTCAAAAGAAATAATGGCACTGATGAAAATAAACCATTTTACTTTCCAGTTTAAGGGAAAAATATTAGAGAAATTCAAATTGATTAAATATAATACCTCTAGTGTGGTTTTATATTCTCTCATAACAATCATCAAAGTCACTTATTACATTCCGGTTACCAAAAGCTAATATTCCCTGTGACTGTCTTGGTTCCAAGCAATTTTACACACAGTAAATTACCTAGTTCTCCCACAAACCTGGAACAGTGGGTATTATTATTATTATTATCCTCATTTTATAGATGGAGAAACTGAGGTAGACAAAGATTAATTAACTTGCTTAGGCCACATAGCTACTAAGTAGACGTTTGGTCTGTGCACCCATATTCTGTCTGTTTAACTACTATATGCCATCTCCTCATTGGACTGTGAATTTCTTCAGGGCAGAAGCTTTATTTATTTTTAAAACTCTTGCCCCTGGAATAGTTTGTGGGTCATCATAATGGACAAAATATTGAAATCGTAGACCTCTCCTTTAAGGAGAAATCTCTGGAATCGATATAGAGAATATATTGTCTAGTAAGATCTCATTTTCTGTACTAAATTGTCTGATTTTTAATTAGTAACCAAGTAAATGCATAGAACAAGCCAGGTGCAAGCTTAGATATGTCAGGAGGTATCTAAGACATGAGCAGCATTTCAAAAGAGAGTCAGAAGGACTTGCTGACAGACTTATGACTTCAGGCAATGGACAGAATGTCAGAGCAGTCTGAGATATCACCTCTGGGTTCTCAATTATGATGTCTGTTTGGACTCTTGGTGCCCAAAGGCATCCTGCCACCTCGTTGGTCACAGCTCATGGTGGCAGGACTTCAGAGCTGGATAAGACTTACCATGAAAACTTCCTCTAGTCTAGACATCATCTGCAGGTGGAAATCTAAGCAGATGATATAAGCGTGGTGGCTGTCACCCCAGGTTTTCATGAGGGCTTATCATATGTTTGTTAGAAGGTGTGGTTTTCATTTCCCTCCTTATGCTTTAATTTCTAGAATGCTAAATTAACATAAATGCCTTTTTAAATCCAAAAAAGTCAGTTGGATTTTTTTATGCCCATTTCCCAACCTTGCTTAGTAGTCATAAATAGACTGTGGCTTCCAACTTTAAAGTTTCTGACTACATATATGTGTGTTGTGATCATCCCTTCTGGGTAGCAAAGCCACTAACCAGAAAAAGAAAAGCAAATACTTGTGGGTCAAGAATATCTCTACGTGGATAAACTGAGACTGGTTTGATTGTGAGGTTTTTCTACCCCAAATATCTTTCTGATCTGTCACGATAATTGAGAGCTCCCACAGTACTAGTTTATTGGATGTTGTCAATGTTATGTGTGTCTGTAGGCTAG
Source organism: Equus quagga (assembly GCF_021613505.1). NCBI lineage: Eukaryota > Metazoa > Chordata > Mammalia > Perissodactyla > Equidae > Equus > Equus quagga. The sequence goes on from NC_060282.1 coordinate 6,538,560, forward strand.
AAGATGAATTCCTTCTCTACCAATTACTAGATGAATAACTCTAGGTATGGACATTGGATATGGTCAATTGACACTCAGCATCCACTCTCCCATCTTCCTCTGTGGTTCTTTGTATAACAAGGCCGGAAAGCAAAGATCAGCATTTCTTGGTTCAATAGTAACTAGGCTTCTGGATGCAAATTTGGTTCTGTCAATTACACGCACTTATGTGATTTAGAAGAGAGGAGGGAGGAGGAGGCCATCTTCCTGCGACTGTTTCTGCTGGCCCGTCAAGTCATGGTCATGTGATTGTCAAGAAACAGTTGCAGTAGTGGCAATGGCAGCTGTGTGTCAGCACTCTCCGATTCCCCAGTCCCCCATACCCTGTGATGGAGTGGATGCTAACCTCAGTTTTTGCAAGTCCCTGACTCTTGCTCCTCTAGTCCTTCCAAGATTCCATAAGCATTTAACTCCTTGTATTAATTCACGTTCTGTTTAAAATACTTAAGAGTGGTTTCTTTCCTGCAGTGAGCCCAAACTGCTGAAGCAAGTCTCTCTCGGAGACCTCAGTTAATTTATCTCTTTAGTTAGACTAATGAAATGATTAAACGCAGGGACCTGGAACAAATTATTCCTTGACTTTCAGAGTATTTTTGTTAAAAACCCAGGTTGGGAAAATCAAAACTTATAGACAAATTATCCCTCAGTATGAAATCCAAATACTGTCAAATTAGAAGTGAAATGTATCATAAAAACATTCAATTAAATACTATCTATTTTTTAATATCCATTATATTCCAAGTAGTATACCAGGTGGTGATTATATAATAATGAGCCAGACAATTTCATTGCCTTCAAGGAGCTCACCCTTTATCAGCAGAAACAGACATAAAATCAGGCAATTTCAGCACAACATCATAAGGGGTACAGTGATGACAAGCACAGAGCATGATGAAAGCAAAGGTGAGTGGCATGAGTCCCACCTGGGAAATGGGGTATCATGGAGAGCTCAGAGGTGATAATATCCAATTAGAACCTTGAGTGACCAGAAAAAGCTTAAGAATATCTGAGATGGCTTTATTGGCTGACAACTCAACAGGTTTCTCCTATTCCTCCATATCTGCAGTTCTCACCTCCCACCATAGGGTTGAAATGCTAGACGTTTGCCTTACTAGCCTCCCTTGCAGCTAGATCACAGGTATGTGACACATGTGTGACAGACACTTGAGGAAATGCCTGAGGAGTGGTTCTGGAGAATGTTTCTCTCCTAATAAAAAGGAATTAACCTTGTCATCTCTTCTTCCACTTAGATGCTGTTGTCTGAGAATGTGATATTTGATGTTGTGGTAACCACCTATTGACGATGAGGAGAAAGAAAAAGGAATTTCAAAGATGTTAACCTACAGTGCTGGCATTATCCCTGAACTGTTGAATTTACTGCTCCTAAAATTTCAGACATCCCTGTCATGTGAGATAAAAATGCACTATTATTTAAACCATGTTAAGTCAAGTATTCTATTTCTTGAACAAAAAGATATACTACCTAATACCATGTGAAGGGTGTGTGGGAATGGATATGTGTTCTAGGATGGGGATTTATATATGCAGTAGACAGGAGGCAAAGATTTTCACATGAGAAGGATTAGAAATTCACCAGGAATTGCCCACAAGGAAAAAGTCGTGACTGAGAAAACTAGAGATACAAAATTTGCTGGATCATAATCCTCTATGCAATCCCTTCTAGAAGTGTGAAAGAAGGTAAAACAGAACAGAGGCCCATCTTGAATGTGCATTTGCTTAGAAAGTGCATTGATGTTTTTGTAACATCTGTTTGGGATGGTTTCGGGTAGAGTTGATGGAGGCCTGGTTGGCAAAGTCTTTTTAATCCTAGAGGCAGGGAGTGTCGTCATTAAGTTCTACTTTCTAACTATAGTGTAGATAGTTGTTCAGATGGGAACACAAGTATGGACCTGTGCTGTCTAGCAGGACTCATTTAACTAGTAGTCTTGTGTGGCCATCGAGTTCTTGAAATGTGTCCAGTCTGAACTGATGTACTGTAAGCATAAAATATATACCAAATTTTAAAGACTTGGTAAAAAATATAAATTGTCTCATGAATATCTTTATATTGATTAAAGATTGAAATAATATTTTATATATAAGGAGTAAAATAAAATATATTATTTAAATTAATTTTACTTTTTTACTTTTTAAAAACTATGAGTACTACAAAATTTTTTTTTTATTTTTTTTATTTTTACTGTGCTATTTTTTTTTTTTTTATTAATGTTATGATGGATTACAAGCTTGTGAAATTTCAGTTGTACATTTTTGTTAGTCATGTTGTGGGTACACCACTTCCCCCTCCGT
>NC_060282.1:6541008-6544964 GCF_021613505.1 Equus quagga
CCACCCCCCCTTTTCCCTGGTAACCACCGATCAGATCTCCTTCTCAATATACTAATTTCCACCTATGAGTGGAGTCATATAGAGTTCGTCTTTCTCTGACTGACTTATTTCGCTTAACATAATGCCCTCGAGGTCCATCCACATTGTTGTGAATGGGCCAATTTCGTCTTTTTTTATGGCTGAGTAGTATTCCATTGTGTATATATACCACATCTTCTTTATCCAATCATCAGTTTCTGGGCATGTAGGCTGGTTCCACGTCTTGGCTATTGTAAATAATGCTGCGATGAACATAGGGGTGCAACGGACTCTTGAGATATCTGATATCAGGTTCTTAGGATAGATACCCAGTAATGGGATGGCTGGGTCATAGGGTATTTCTATTTTTAACTTTTTGAGAAATCTCCATACTGTTTTCCATAGTGGCTGTACCAGTTTGCATTCCCACCAACAGTGTATGAGGGTTCCTCTTTCTCCACAACCTCTCCAACATTTGTCGTTCTTGGTTTTGGATGTTTTTGCCAATCTAACGGGGGTAAGGTGATATCTTAGTGTAGTTTTGATTTGCATTTCCCTGATGATTAGCGATGATGAACATCTTTTCATGTGTCTATTGGCCATATTCATATCTTCTTTTGAGAAATGTCTGTTCATGTCCTCTGCCCATTTTCTGATCGGGTTGTTTGTTTTTTTGTTGTTAAGCAGTGTGAGTTCTTTGTATATTATGGAGATTAACCCTTTGTCGGATAAGTGGCTTGTAAATATTTTTTCCCAATTAGTGAGCTGTTTTTTTGTTTCAATCCTGTTTTCCCTTGCCTTGAAGAAGCTCTTTAGTCTGATGAAGTCCCATTTGTTTATTCTTTCTATTGTTTCCCTCAACTGAGGAGTTACAGTGTCCGAAAAGATTCTTTTCAAACTGATGTCAAAGAGTGTACTGCCTATATTCTCTTCCAAAAGACTTATTGTCTCAGGCCTAATCTTTAGGTCTTTGATCCATTTTGAGTTTATTTTGGTGTGTGGTGAAAAAGAATGGTCGATTTTCAATCTTTTGCATGTGGCTGTCCAGTTTTCCCAGCACCATTTGTTGAAGAGACTTTCTTTTCTCCATTGTAGGCCCTCTGCTCCTTTGTCGAAGATTAGCTGTCCATAGATGTGTGGTTTTATCTCTGGGCTTTAAATTCTGTTCCATTGATCTGTGGACCTGTTTTTGTACCAGTACCATGCTGTTTTGATCACTGTAGCTTTGTAGTATGTTTTGAAATCGGGGATTGTGATTCTGCCGGCTTTGTTTTTCTTGCTCAAGATTGCTTTAGCAATTCGTGGTCTTTTGTTCCCCCATATGAATTTTAGGATTGTTTGTTCAATTTCTGTGAAGAATGTTCTGGGGATTCTGATTGGGATAGCATTGAATCTGTATATTGCTTTAGGTAGTATGGACATTTTAACTATGTTTATTCTTCCAATCCATGTGCAAGGAATGTCTTTCCATCTCTTTATGTCATCGTCAATTTCTTTCAAGAAAGTCTTGTAGTTTTCATTGTATAGATCCTTCACTTCCTTGGTTAAGTTTATCCCAAGGTATTTTATACTTTTTGTTGCGATTGTGAATGGGATAGAGTTCTTGAGTTCTTTTTCTGTTAGTTTGTTGTTAGTGTATAGAAATGCTACTGATTTATGCACGTTAATTTTATACCCTGCTACTTTGCTGTAGTTGTTGATTATTTCTAATAGTTTTTCTGTGGATTCTTTGGGGTTTTCTATGTATAAGATCATGTCGTCTGCAAACAACGCGAGTTTTACTTCTTCGTTACCTATTTGGATTCCTTTTATTTTTTTTTCCTGCCGAATTGCTCTGGCCAGCACCTCCAGTACTATGTTGAATAGGAATGGTGAAAGTGGGCACCCTTGTCTTGTTCCTGTCCTCAGAGGGATGGCTTTCAGCTTTTGTCCATTGAGTATGATGTTGGCTGTGGGTCTATCATATATGGCCTTTATTATGTTGAGGTACTTTCCTTCTATACCCATTTTACTGAGGGTTTTTATCATAAATGGGTGTTGGATCTTGTCGAATGCTTTCTCTGCGTCTATTGAGATGATCATGTGGTTTTTGTTTTTCATTTTGTTGATGTAGTGTATCACGTTGATTGACTTGCGGATGTTGAACCATCCCTGTGTCCCTGGTATAAATCCCACTTGATCATGGTGTATAATCTTTTTGATGTATTGCTGTAATCGGTTTGCCAAAATTTTGTTGAGGATTTTTGCATCTATGTTCATCAGTGATATCGGCCTGTAGTTCTCCTTCTTTGTGTTGTCCTTGTCAGGTTTGGGGATCAGAGTGATGTTGGCTTCATAGAATGTGTTAGGGAGTTCTCCATCTTTCTCAATTTTCTGGAACAGTTTGAGGAGAATAGGTATTAAGTCTTCTTTGAATGTTTGGTAGAATTCTCCAGAGAAGCCGTCTGGTCCTGGACTCTTGTTTTTGGGGAGGTTTTTGATTACCGTTTCTATTTCCTTACTTGTGATTGGTCTATTCAGATTCTCCATTTCTTCCTGATTCAGTTTGGGGAGATTGTAGGAGTCTAGGAATTTGTCCATTTCTTCCAAGTTGTTCAATTTGTTGGCATATAGTTTTTCATAGTATTCTCTTATGATCTCTTGTATTTCATTGGTATCTGTTGTGATTTCTCCTCTGTCATTCCTGATTGTGTTAATTTGCACTTTCTCTCTTCTTTTCTTGGTGAGTCTGGCTAGGGGTTTGTCAATTTTGTTAATTCTTTCGAAGAACCAACTCTTTGTTTCATTGATCCTTTCTATTGTCTTTTTTGTTTCAATATCGTTTATTTCTGCTCTTATTTTTATTATTTCCCTCCTTCTACTGACTCTGGGCTTTGTTTGTTCTTCTTTTTCTAGTTCTGTTAGGTGTCGTTTGAGGTTGCTTACGTGAGCTTTTTCTTGTTTAGTGAGGTGAGCCTGTATTGCGATGAATTTCCCTCTTAGGACTGCTTTTGCTGCATCCCAAATGATTTGGTATGTCGTATTCTCATTTTCATTTGTCTCCAGATAATATTTGATTTCTTCTTTAATTTATTCAATGATCCATTGTTTGTTGAGAAGCGTGTTGTTTAGTCTCCACATTTTTGCACCTTTCTCTGCTTTTTTCTTGTAGTTGATTTCTAGTTTAATAGCGTTATGATCAGAAAAGCTGCTTGATATTATTTCAACTCTCTTGTATTTATTGATGTTTGCTTTGGTTCCCAAAATATGGTCAATCCTTGAGAATGTTCCATGTGCACTTGAGAAGAATGTGTAACCTGCTGTTTTTGGATGAAGTGTTCTATATATATCTATTAAGTCCATCTGGTCTAATTTTTCATTTAATTCTATTATTTCCTTGTTGATTTTCTGTCTGGATGTTCTGTCCATTGGTGTTAATGGTGTGTTGAGGTCCCCTACTATTATTGTATTGTCGTTAATGTCTTCTTTTAGTTCTATTAAGAGTTGCTTTACAAATTTTGGTGCTCCTGTGTTGGGTGCGTATATATTTATAAGTGTTATGTCTTCTTGGTGGAGAGTCCCTTTTATCATTATATACTGTCCCTCTTTATCTTTCTTTATCTGTTTTGCTTTGAAATCTACCTTGTCTGATATTAGTATAGCGACACCTGCTTTCTTTTGTTCATTATTAGCTTGGAGTATTGTTCTCCATCCCTTCACTCTGAGTCTGTGTTTGTCTTTGGGGCTGAGGTGTGTTTCCTGGAGGCAGCATATTGTTGGATCTTGTTCTTTGATCCATCCTGCCACTCTGTGTCTTTTGATTGGGGAGTTCAATCCATTTACATTTAGAGTGATTATTGAGACGTGGGGGCCTACCACTCCCATTTTGTGTCTTGTTTTCCGGTTTTTTTCAGTTTCCTTTGTTTCTCGTCCCATGGTTTAATCTGTTCTGATGTAGA